>NC_038254.2:38042748-38141447 GCF_000004515.6 Glycine max | reverse complement strand
TCATATTTTTGTCATCATTACATTTGATTTATTATATAATTAAATTCAATATAATAATATGTTACTATGAATACAAAAAAATTAATTATATTTATTATTTGGAATCATCAAAATTAAAACATGAGGTTACCACATGTCATCTTCCCATTTAAAAATTATTTTGATTAATTATGAAATTATCTAGAGTCAATCAAATTCTTTGAAACAATCAAAATTGAATCAGTATATATTTCAAATCAATCAAATTCATATTTTAAAGTATATTTTACACAACTAGAAATCAAACAAAAAGTTAGAAATATTTTTTAAAAACATTAACAGATACTTAACAGTCAAGTTTAAATATCCTGTTAAGATATGTGGGAACAATCATAATTTTCAAATTAATGAACATATTCTGTTAGTATAGGGAAATACTCATAATCTAGACGTTGAATTATTCCTGATTAGTGGGTGCTGAACAATCAATTTTAAATGTTATACTATCAATTTAAACATTACAAAATTAAAATTATTTGAAACCAATCAAAATTGAATCGCTGTATATTTTGAATTAATCATATTTTTTGAATTAACTAATTACAATTGAATTAATTACATGATTAACATGAGGTTACCACATGTCATCTTCCCATTTGAATTAATTTTATATATGCTAAATTAATTGAATTGCTATTTGGAAAGTCATTGGAGGCTGTTATTTTTTTTTTCCTTACATGTATACATGCTGACCACAATGATTCAATTTTAATACATAATAAAATTATATTGCATCGCTGTTATTTTTTTTTTCAAATATACACATTGACCCCAATGATTCAATTTTAATACATAATAAAATAATATTCCATTATATTGAGTTATTAACACTTTGTACTCTCAAAATATACACATTTTTAATATTAGTTATGAAACACGATTTGGATTAGTAATTTGAGGAAACCTTTTGCTGAAGTAATTAGCACGTTAAGTTTTGAAAGTTTAAAAGTATATTTTATAAAACTATCAATGAAACAAAACGTTAGAAATACAAAATAGGTCTTTCCATCAATAGGTTCTTAACAATTAATTTTAAATATTCTGTTTGGATATGGAAATAATCATAATTTTTAAATTAATAGGCTTATTCTGTTAAGATATCGAAATAATGATAATTTAGACATTGACTTATTCCTAATTAGTATATACTTAACAATCAATTTTAAATATTACACTATCAATTTTAACATATTATTCAAATCAGCTTCAATTTTGTATTTGTTTTTACCGTAATCATTGTCAATTTATTGACGTTTAATTAATAAACATATTTTATTTATATTTTTGTTTTTTTTTCATTTCAAATTAACAGATAATTAACCATAAATTTTAAATATTCTGTTAAGGTGTGAAAATAATCATAATTTCTGAATTACTTAACATATTTTATTAGGATATCAAAATAAACATAATTTGCACGTTGACTTATTACTTTTTTATTTTGTTTTATCTTTAGTAATTAAAAACAATATAAGACGATTAATAATAACCCATACTGTTCAACCAAACGTATTTCCTGGTGAGATCTTCATTCTTTTCTTTGTGTGGCCTTATTTCGGTTACCATCTGTTATGTTCTATGAATTTTAATTGTTGATTAAACGTGGACGAAAGATTTATGCTCTGTAATTTTTGTGTGTGTATTGCTTTCTTTAATTTATGGTGGAGGGATTCAATCAAAAAGAAGAAGAAAAAATCCAGTCAACAATTTAAAGGCACGGGCTAACACTACTAATATATGATTTTAGTCATGTGCATCACAAAGGTCCTTCAATCAAAAAGAGGAAAAAAAATAAGCAGTCAACAATTTGAAGACACGGGCTAACACTACTAATATCTAATTTTAGTCATTTGCATCCCAAAGGTTTTTCAATTAAAAAAAAAGAAAAAATACAATCAACAATTTGAAGGCACGGGCAAACACTACTAATATCTGATTTTAGTCATGTGCATTCCAAAGGTTCTTCAATAAAAAAAAGATAAATAAATACAACCAACAATTTGAAGGCACAGACTAACACTACTAATATTTGATTTTAGTTATGTGCATCCCAAAGGTTCTTTCATGTGCCTTCTTCTCATATTTTTATTAATGTTGTAAGTTCAATACCTTTGGGTATCAAACAATTTTTCAATCTCTTTTTAATTTTGACTGAACAGTTTATGGTTTGCTTTGATTAATTATGAATTTATTTCGTTGACTTATATTTTTCTCATATCTTTTTCCTGTCTCTTGATGTTTCATAACTTAGTGTTCTTGATGTTTCATAACTTAATGAGTTACATATTATCCAATCATATAATCGTTTGATTCACATATTTTTATTGTACATCCTTTCTTTTATTCCAACCAATATCAAACAATATATAATATTAACACATTACCTTAAAATCATGCTTTATTACTTACATGTAACTCAATATTAATTATTCCAACTTTTCAATACTCAAATTGGAGTATTAGGCCCGTTCAAAATCTGAAGATTGTTGATAACCAGTCTGAATACAGAGTGAGCCCAATTGCACTTTTGGTTTATTTCGTCAAAACTACGTCCATGAAGGAGATTGACCGTCCAGAAATCCCTCCTAATGTCTACATGATTACTCCATTTGCTGATATAATTTCTGGGGTGGCACCATGTCATACTTTAGTCGGTCAGTTTATTGAGTTTTTTGTATAAACAATGTGGTATATATTTTTTTGCGGGACTAACATTTCTGTTGGGTGGCCATTTTCGACAAGACATTGTTGAGGTGGTCGCTGATGTCATTGATGTTAAAATAGTTAATCCCCCTCACAGGATGATAGTCAGACTCAGAGATAATAGGTATACAAATGTCCTAATTAGAGATGTATCCTCCCAAAGGAACAAAAAAAAACCATTTCAGCTTCTCCTTATTTGACATATAGTTTAGGCCTCAATATTAACATGATCAATAGGTTGGCAACAACTAATATAGTAATTGTCATTGTCTGGCGATAGTAACTCGGACATCATAATGACTGTTTGGGAGGACTATGCTATTCAGCTTCATGATGCTATCAACAAAAACCATATGTTTAAGGAACCACTGATTGTTATGCTAAGCCTCAGTAAAATCAAAGATGCTACAGGTCAGTGTAGTGTAAATTGGTCTCTATTTTACAGATTTTATTCCTTTTGGTTAATAAATATGTATGCTCTTGATCATGTTGACGGATGTTTTTTCAGACAAGTATCCTTTCAGTGTCCAAAACATAAAGTATGGGTCCAGATTGTATGTCAACACCGACATTACAGAGTTTTTGATCAGAAAAGAAATTGAATGGGAGGAGGAGGACATCCACCTTGAAGATTGACTTCTTTTCATCTGCATGGAATTGTGATAGCAAATACTTTTTTGGTGGTATTGTTTAGTGAAATTAAACTTGGATTGAAGCAACATTAACTACCTCCTTATATATTCATTCAGATACATTTGATTTTAAATCTATCAGTTTCGTGATTTAAAATTTGTTCTTAATAAGCAACTGAGTCTTTTGTTCACATAATATTTATACCACTTACAATAAAGTTCTAGCCCGTAGATCGGCACGGGCTCCACAATAGTAATCACTTATTTTCAATCATCCAATACGTTTTATTCTTATTAATACTAGCACAATAACTTATGCTACGCATGCATGTTAATTTATAATATATAACTTTTTATATTAATATATTTTTAGTAGTACAAAAATATTTTAGAATATATGTATATTAATATTTAATATATATATATGTGAAAATAATTATGAATCTTGATATATATTAAAATAAATATTCCAGGAATAATAATTAATTAAATTGAATTTTTGCAGTGAATATTAATTGTTTGTTTCTAATATTTTTTTAACTATTTATTATATATATAATTTTAAAATCATCAATATGAAATTTAAATAAATCTTGCAACATTTTTTAATTTGAATATAGTGTAAATTTGAATGTATATTACATATATTAGTTTTTTTTTTTTTTGTGTCAAGTAGGGTATCCATGAATTGAAAGCTAATGACTAGTTAACCGAAATATTGAGATCCATTTAAGAGTTAGTCTCTCCCAACAAATATTTTTCCATATCCATGAATAAATGATTGAACTCATAATTATATGCTTAAGAGAAAAGCTAAATTCAAATTTGGTTTATTCAAGTCGAAATCAGTTATACCCTAAATAAATTATTCTTTATAATTTTATTTTATTTTATTTTATTAAAAATGAAAGTCCATTTATAATTGCAAGGCTAAAATAATGATGCCGAAGAATATAATTTCTATATCTCACATTAGAAAAAAAAAGACTATTATATTTAATGTATCATTTATTTCTGTCTCTAAATTTAATTTTAATAAATTTTTAAAAATTATCAGTAATTAAAAATAACCTTATAGGATAATTTATATTTTTATTATAAATCCAAAATATAATCTAATTATTTATTTTTTAAAATATTTGCTTGTTATAAAATTTAGTTATATAAAAATAATCATTTAGGAACATAAAAGGAAGAGAAAGGGAAAGAAAATTAAGAAGAAAATGGTTAAATAGTTACTTTTGTCCTTGAAAGATGAAAATATTAAATTTAGTCTCTGAAATTGTAAAGATATGATAAATATATCTTGTCGTTAACTTGTCAGTTATCATTACTAAAATAGCTTACCTGACGCATAAAGATGAATTTGTCACTAAAATGACTGTCAATGAATTTTACATATAATTGATGAGTTAATGTTAAATTATGTTATGTATAACTAATCACTATTTATTATTGTTGTAGGAAATACCTCCACCAATTTCAACTGCGTTTAGACCACCTCTAGTTGGGTCTCTAACATCAATTTGAATTATATTCTCAGTATCTCACAACAATAATTTACATGAGCTTCATGCCTACACCAGAACTGTCCAACCGTCAAGATTTGAAAAAGTGAAATATGAGATATATTTATCTTTTATTTATAGTAGATTATGACTAATTATAATAATTTGGAAAAATGCAAAATGATTGATACATTGTTACAATATTTATTTTGGTAAACTGATACAATGTTTATTTGAATAATTTCTATTTTGACAGACAAATTATGGCTGATAATCAATATGATCGTTATTATTATATTTGCTTTAAATTATGTTTGCCAATATATTTTTAAGTGATTATTGTAATGTTATACTTGTAATGATAAAAAAATAGCAAAAATTTACCCTAAAATTGTATTTTACCCTTAAATAAAATGAAATTTCGGGTCTAACAAATTAGTCTAATAGAAACATATTAATATTTGGGTCCAAAATAAAATTATTGATATTTTCGTCTAATAACGGTAACTTATTAATATTTTAGTCCAATGGAACGTATTGATATATAGGTAAAAAAATAGTCACATTTTACTCCAATAAAAAAATAGACATTTTCGTCCAACAAAAAATTAGTAACATTTACGTTCAAAGATGATATCTTACTGACATTTTTGTCCAATCTATAGTCAGCATGACAACCAAGTTGACAATTATTTTAGTGAAAAATTCGTTCCTTTGTATCACATAGACTATTTTATTAATAGTAATGGAAGAAAGTTAATGATCAGATATATTTGTCACACTTTTTACACTTTTGGATACTAAATTTTATATTTTCATCTTTTAAAGATGCATTTTCCTTCAATAAAAAAATATTAAATTTTCGTCCAACAAAAAAATGACTCACATTTACGTTCAAAGACGGTATCTTACTCGTAGGGGTGGAAATGAGCCGAGCAGCTTGTCGAGGACCTTTGGCTCGGCCTATGTAAGGCTCGGCTCGGCTCGACTTGTTTACCATAAAGGACAAGCTCAAGCTTTTTAAAAAACCTCTTTAGATAAAAAGGCCAAGCTCAAACTATAAAAAAAGTTTGTTAAGCTTGACAAGCCGGCTTGTTTAACTAACAATAATAATAATAATAATAATAATAATAATAATAATAATAATAATAATAATAATAATAATAATAATAATAATAATAATAATAATAATAACTTTATTTTATTAAATCTTATCTTATCTAGATTTTATTTTATCCAGATTTTATTCCATCTAGATTTTATTTCATCCAGATTTTATTTCATCCAATCTTATCTTATCTTGTCCAAATTTTATTTTATTTCGATTATGGTCTTGGACTTAAAATAGATTTGTGAGCTCTGGGGCTGAAGACCTATATATAACAACACCAAGGTTTTAGTTTAGGGAGTTTTTTTTCGGAGAGGAGAATAATTCTAGGATTTTAGAATTCCAGTTTTTATTACTGTTCATGCACACTTCTCACATAGAATAAAATTCATTTTCTGCAATTTCGTTTTGGCTTCAATCTACAGTTTCGTTTTTACTGATTAATGGAAGGCTAAGTCTCCAGTATTGTTTTCTCTTGAGGATCAAACACAATTCTCTTTGAGGTTTTGTTATTACTATTGAATACTGATCAATTTTTTCTCTTCACCAATTACTTTGTATTTGTTGCTATTAATCCATGCATGCTTAGTGCTTGATTAATTGTCTCTGCGCTTAATTTACGTTCATGCTTAATGATCAGTTTCGTTCATGATTAATTGGTGTATGTGTTGTTTAGTCACATAATGACAGCCTTATCTTAATTTTCGCTTAGTAATTTAATTTAGGGTTGGATTAAGTGGTTGAACTGATTAAGGATAAATTCTCGTAACCTAATATAAGAGACTTGCTTGTGAATTAAGGGGAAACATGTTTTAATTTTATTATTTTCTAATTCAAATTTGCTTACTGTTTAATTTACAAAAATAAACAACCCCCAATTCGTTACTGTTTTATTACTATCTATTATGAACGTTTGGTTGATCATTGCTCGTTGGGAGACGACCTAGGATCACTTCCTAGATACTGTATTTTTAATGTTTATTTGATTCGGGTATGACCTTAATCAATATTATATAAGATATGGCTTGAGTAGACTAAGATGAAATTATTGTAGATATATATTTTTTTTAAATATTTAATATACTTATATATTCAAAAATTGGATTTAAAATTGTTAATTTAACTAATAATAATTTTTGTTTGGCTATATTAGTGTAAATCATCTCTAATCCATACATTTTTTAATATTATGCTATGTTTATTTTCTTTTGATATACTTTGTGCTTTAACGACTTGAATTTAATATGATTTTGTTTATCAATTATTTTTGGATTTGTACATTACTTATACGAAATTTTATAAGTTTCTTTTTTTAGTTAGTATTTCACTAGATTTTAAAATAATTAATTAATCAAAGACGTGTAATGAGCCAAACTCAAGTCTTACTTATTCAATTCAAGCAAATAAAAACTTGACTTGCTCATTTCCACCCGTACTTATTAGTATTTTTGTCCAATCTCTTCGTGTCACATGTACTATTTATTTTGTTTTATTAACAAAAAAGTTGTTAATCATAAGATATATTTGTCATATTTTTTACACTCTTAAAAATTAAATTTTATATTTTCATTTTAAAGATATATTTGATAGCGAATTATCCTTTTATAAACAAAAGTGATTATTCAAAAAAAAAAAAAAAAGCAAGCGAAGGAAAGAAAAGAAACGAGAGTAAAAGTGACTCTCACCCGGGGCATGTTCTGAAGTCTGCTTCTCTGCTTGTATGCAACGGCCACACACACCCTTAGTCGCCTGAAAACGATTGTTGTTGCAGGGCAAACACAAAGATCCGGGTCGACCCGTCGCAGATCCGATCCAAATAAGAAAGATGAATATTTTCAGGTTAGCCGGAGACATGACCCATTTGGCCAGCGTCCTCGTCCTCCTCCTCAAGATCCACACCATCAAATCCTGCGCCGGTCGGTACCTTCCTTTCCCATCTCAACATTCACCGCTCGCTGTGGTTTTTTTTTTTGCTCCGTCGAGGATTTCGTAGATTTGAATTGTAATAATGCTTACGTGCGTCCGTCAAGAGTTGTGTGATTTTGGTGTTTGTTGCATCGATTTTAGCGAGATGGAAATGTTCCGAATTCCTGTGGTTTGGGGAAGGAGTGTGGAGATAAGGTTTTGAAGAGGAAAAAAAAATTTAGGATTAGAAATATTGTGTGAAATAATCTAGTCCTTGTCCTTCTCGTTGTAATGTTTGAGAGGCTCAACGATTGTGACCTGGGGACTTGCGCTTATAGTCCCAGCAACGTGGCGAACGAAGGTTCGAATCCCTGTAGAGAGGTTTCCACATTTAGTGTCCGACAGTCTTTCGGATAGGATTGCCTCTGTAGGGAACCGGAAATATGGGGACTTGGGCATTGCTTTCGAAGTCCCCTGTTAGGATTTTGTTTTGTTTTCAGAAGGAGCATTTCTAGTTGATACAATGGGTTTCAGTTTTTACTGGGTTTGTGCATGTTTCTATTCAATGATTTTGTGCTGCCTTATCTCTCTATTTATTATAAGTAAAGGAATCATCCTGCATCTTGACACCTTTCTGTTAAACTAATGCTGGGGATTTATGTTAACAAGGCTTCTTGGCTTCTAGAATAGATACAAAGTATCATATCTGAATTTTGAGGAAAGAACTGTGCTGTTTATGTCTAACAGATGTCTCTTATCAACAGACAACAATGTGAACACGCTCAAAGTATGTTTCTAAAAGTTTGTCTTTCTTACAGAAGTAGGAGACGCATAATTAGTCAGACTAACCTTTTGTGTTGTCTATTTCTCTTTGAGCAAGAAATGGCAAGTTCCAAAGTTCTACATTGGTAAAATTTGTGAAATAAGACCACTATATAGGCATAACTCTAAGTACGTAGTTATAGCTGTAGACATATGAATGAAACTGTAATACACAAGTGATGCAGGCAATGATGGTCAATCACAATTATTTGTTTGGCTGCTGCTTAAGCTATTGCAGTTGAGTATTTTTCATGCTACTGTAATTCAAAGTACTGTTTCTATTTCTGATGTGTATGTGATAAAGAACAATTAATAGGCTACCTGCAACTCCTTTTGTGCTGCATCAATATGTATGTGTCTTGACCTCCTATGTTTGTGTTTCTTTCTATGCAAGGGAAGAACAAAAACTATTTTATCCATGACCTCATTTGTGGTTTTTCATTTTGCATATTTAGGCCATTGATTGACTGTGGTTTAGTTTTTAAAATAAATTTAATATATCTTTCTGACACTGACTTTGGGTGCATCTTATTTGTGTGTAGGTGTCTCATTGAAAACTCAAGAACTCTATGCACTCGTTTTTGCTTGTCGCTACTTAGATATCTTTACTTATTACGTATCTCTCTATAATACCATTATGAAGTTGATATTCTTGGGAAGCTCATTTTCTATTGTGTGGTACATGAGGTACCACAAGGTTGTTCGTAGATCATATGACAAAGATCAAGATACCTTTCGCCATTACTTTCTTGTATTGCCCTGCTTACTATTGGCCCTATTAATCAACGAGAAATTCACATTTAAGGAGGTTAGTGTGCATCTGCTGTTATGTGTTTTC
The DNA here is from genome assembly GCF_000004515.6 of Glycine max. Lineage (NCBI taxonomy): Eukaryota > Viridiplantae > Streptophyta > Magnoliopsida > Fabales > Fabaceae > Glycine > Glycine max. Next base: position 38,131,892 of record NC_038254.2, on the reverse strand, counting down.
TCCAGACTGTAGTAACTGTTGTGCTACTATTTACATGTCCCTTTGACTATTTTCAAGAGTTGATTGTGTAACTTTTGCTCACTTTCTGAAAATACACTTATACATTGGTTAGGTGATGTGGACATTTTCCCTGTATTTGGAAGCTGTTGCTATACTTCCTCAACTAGTACTTTTACAGAGAACTAGAAATATTGACAATTTGACTGGACAATATGTCTTTCTTCTTGGGTAAGATATTGTCCTTTATCCAATTTTAAACATTATTATAAATTCGTCTGGTTCATGTTATTGCATTTGTGCTGGAAACAGAATTAGCAGTTATGTTATAAAGGTGTTTCACCTTTTGATCAATGATCAAATAACTGGAAGATATTATCTTTGTTGATATCTATTCCTGCATGGTATGAGCTTAGTAGTTGTTTAGTGCACGATGAAGATGGGATTGCTACTTTGATACAGTTCTTGGTCATTGAAGTCAGTGACACTCTTTAAATATTGATTCATGTCGAGAGAATTGTAGTATTTCATCTGCGTTAGAGTTTCCAAAATGGTGCTTTTAACTTACCTAGGTAGAGGAGATGATACAGACAACATGAATAGAGAAATTATGAGTTTGCAATAGTGTGTGTGGGCCAGCCCGTCCATTGGCTTCATTAGAAATGCTCAATGAGTTTGGCCTTCTATTATGACCATGAGTTAAAAGGTTTTAATATGTGGGAGAACTAAGTTCTTACTGATGAGTGATGATGGTGAAGCAACTGCCTCCGCTTAAATGATGTGTGCAATTATAAAAAAGAAGCAAATGCTAAAATCATATATTGGAGGAAGGAACTCATCTGCACATGTTTAATTCTTATGTTTTAATACTTGAGAACCCTAACGGTGAAAGCTGCAGAGTGTCTGGTTCGTGGAAATATTTTATGTTTTCATTTTCTATTTTCACTGATTATTACAAAAATACCACATTGTTTTCATTTGGGTTTCTTGTTACAGGAAATGGTAAAGATAAATGCAAAATCAAACAATTTTTTTTAAATGGAAAACAAAGTGAAAAGAATGTGACATCTTCGTAATTATTTGTGAAAATTGAAAATAAAAACAAAAATTATTTCCTCAAACCAAACACACTCTTGGGGGTTGTTTAGTTTGAGGAAATGTTCACTTTTAATTACAAAAATGACAGCTTATTATCACTTTGCTTGTTTTAAAAAAAAGAATATAGGAAACAGTGAAAACAGAAAACATTTTCTCAAACTAAATCACCCCTTTTCTTAGTTTTCTATCCTCTCCTTATTCTGAACTGGTTCCGACCTTTACTTAGTTTGTATGACTTCAAGATACAGATCCCTGTTTTTTTATTCATTCTAGCTTTTCAAAATCATAATCAGATATATTTCAATCAAAACACTTAATTTCTGAACTTTTCATGAACTGTTCAATACTGTGTGATGTGATACTGGATTTCAGGATTTTATCACTTCAGTGCAAGAATCGATGAAACAGTGGTCCTAAATCTTTTTTCTTATATAGATTTCCACAGTTGATGGGCATAAGAGTGACACATGAGGGCCATCAAGTAAATAAAGTCTATACACTAAATTCAATTGTTAATATTTACAAGCTTGTAGTTTGCATTTTGCTTCATTCTATTTCTATCTAAGAACCAAATTAAGAACTCCATTCAAAATGGCTTTTGTTACTGTCAACTATTTGAGGGCCAGATGAATCAGGTTCCACAAATCTTATGTCACTGTTATAGTAGTTCATTTCAGTTGTATATAATTTCCCTGTGATTTGCTCATGATGTGATATGTGTATTTGAATAAATTCTTATGAGCTTGCTCAACTCATTTGCAATTCTTTTTGTTTGAAGTCCGTGAATCATAAAATTAATGTTTGTAATATTTTTGTCTGGCTAAATGCAGTGCATACAGAGCACTATACATTCTCAACTGGATCTACCGCTACTTTACCGAGCCTCACTTTGTCCATTGGATAAGTATGATTTTCTCTTATTCTGTTTAATGGTTACTATTTTTTTTGCTTCTACACTTAAAATAATTATTAACTACTCTCTGCATTGTTAACTATGTCTTGTGGTACCTTTTCATTGCATATTCTCAGTTTCATAATATTTGAAATTCTTGAGCCTTGAGATGCCTTTTAGCATTGTTCTCGGATGTTCCTTTCTTTATCATTCAAACAATCATAAAACAACACCTAGTTGTGGAAGCCTGTGAAAATATTCACCGAATCTATCTAGTATTTAATGCATGGAATTCATTACTGAAGAAGTTTTACTTTGTTTATTTCTATTGAAAAATAATATTTCCTTTATATATGTGTATGTGTTTGTGGCAAGTTAGTTGAATCAGGATATAGATTGTGAATCGGAAGGTCCATGAATCGTACAGTGAATTGTAAGATTCATGATCAATAATAAGACATAACATATACAACTAGCATATATTAAAGCACAAATTCATGATTAATATCCAAAAATATAACTCTAGGAGCATGAGATGCATGAGTTCTATTAAAATTTGTTATGATAGAATATTTTAAAACTTATAATAAAAATTTTCTGCTATTAATTGTTATATATTAAAATTTGTAATAAACATTACGCTATTAATTAAGTATTTGTATTTGAAAAACTATAACATATTTTATTATGTTTTATTATAGATTTTATTTATGATATAGGAATTGAAATAAAAAACAATTATCACATCAATTAAATATTTTTTTATTATTTATTTATTTTTTACTAGACATTAGAGATTAGACAAAACTTAAATATCTGGTCAATAAGTTAAAGCTGACTGACGGTCCAATTATATATATAATATATATAAAAGAAGCTGATGGTCAAAAGTTGAAACACATTCTATCTCGCATAGAAGTTGCTAGAGTAAAAAACTATTCAATACGCTGCTGTTTAGCTTAGGATTGGGAATTAGGTCACCTCTTCTCTCTGACCAGCTCAATTCAGCTGCAGCCATGAGTGGCGTGATGCAATTGCAGTGCGTCATTATTTGCCTGCTCCGGCCTTCGTTGTCTGCAATTTTGACTGCGAAATGCGCTGCTTCTGCCAGGTGCGGCGGTCCTTGGAGGAATCGTGCAATTCTTCTCCAAGTCGTGATTCTTGTGATTCATGTGATTCGTGGTGCGATTCATGCACAAAAATGATTCGCTCACTGATTCGTATGGCCAGCTGCTTGAATCATATCATAAATTGTACGATTTAGTGCCATCCCATAATTGCTTCTGATGTTCAAGCAGCAGCACAGGTTTTGTTGCTTCACATCAATGTTTAAGATCATGCTAAATATTAATATTTCTGATTCATCAAATAGGTATCAATAATAATTTGCCATCCGATTCTGATGTGGAGTACCTGCTACAAGCTGGTACTTGTAGGCTAATATACTCTGATAGAATATGAATCAGCACAGGTTTTGATATTACTATTTCCTTTTTTAAAAAGAAAAGAAATTGGAAGCCTAGGTTATTGGTCATTTACTTGTACCAACAATAAAATCAAGAATATGAAAAAGTTTAAGGTATTTCTGTTTACCTTTACCTTGTTGAAAAATAGTAGTGATTCTCTTTACACAGCACAACTGTTCAATATTATTCATTACAAAGTACCTTTACCCTTGAAGTTAAACATGTTAATGTGATAGTCACTATAGATCTAGGTCTAACTGCTTGGCATAACTTGTTGCAAAACAAGACATGAGGAAAACATTATCCTGATAACTCCTGACCATTTGTCAGACAAAGCCATAAACAAGCCTCTCCCTCCTGCCAAACACTCAACCTTGCCCCACAAACAAACCATAATAGGTTACTAGAAAATGACAATGTATTCTGAAAATGTCTTAATGAGTACTTTTATAATGCTTTTTTTTTGCAGCATGGATTTCCGGCCTTGTTCAAACACTACTCTATGCTGATTTCTTCTATTACTATTTCCAAAGGTAAATTGACCTACTTTTCAGTTCCATTTATATTTGTTATCAGTCCTTGTTCATCTGAATTTTGAGCATTTAAAAATTGTGCCGTGCAGCTGGAAGAACAACAAAAAGCTTCATTTGCCAGCATGAGTGTATTCTTCTGTTCTTAAAAACAAGGGTCTATGTGGACAATTAACAGTGAGCAGAGAGGATCCACAAATTTGTCTGGACATAGTGGTTTCTGATTTACAATTGCCTATTTGTTCGTTCTTGCCAGCTCAAATACTACTGTACTAATTACTAGGAAGATTATAGACAAAAAGCATCAAATTGTTTGTGATTGTAATTTGCAATTTTAACTAGAAAAAGTATTTAGATCTAGATTGTGGCACAATGCTTAATTTCGATCTTTTACTCTTCCCTTTCTTAAAGATATTTCTTGGATCAACACTTTGCTTTCATGGTAAAGATAGTATAGGTAATTGTGGTGGAGGATTTTAAACAGGTGCAGCCTTATGTGTGAATAATTAGTTGAAATTATTCGAGAATTTGTCAACAAAGATAGTGAACATTAACGACTAACGATTTTTTTTTTGGAGTGGATGTCTAATGAGTCTCATGGGGATAATTGTATTTTCTTTTCTAGAAAAATAAAATGCCCCAGATTCACACATTTTAAGAGAAAATGGGTAATGCTTCTGACTCTTTAAGCAGAACACCAAAGAGGATGCACAATATAAGGAGAATGAAGATCCCATGGAAATAAAGGATATTGTAGAAGATGCCTATCATCCAACGGTGGAAGTGTCCAATCCTAGTTGGGACTACCTTGTTGATAAACCCCATCAGCCCTCTAAAGAATTCTTAGCTCTACCAAATGGCACCTTCCTGTAGCAGGATGCAAAATGGAAGAGGAGCATGCCCTTAATGATGCTAAACAAAAGAGCCTTGTTATCAAGCTTGAGTGTGTATACACTCCTTATCCGAGAATCATTAGACACAAAAAATCTTTAATTCTAGAAGAGGTTGATAGACAAATGGAGATGGACACTCTTATGGCCTAACAACTTGCCGCAGAAGAAGTAGCAACAACCAAGGAAAAAGCCAAAAAGAAGACAAAAGGGAAGAAGTCCAAGAAGAAGAAGAGGACCTCGTCTAATGATGAGATGAATGACATCCAAGAAGCTATTACAAATAGCCTAAGGGACTCGTCTTCTCTGACTTCTACTTACTCACACACCTCTTTGATGATTAGACCATCTGGATTGAGGTTCCAACCTTTGATGAGGACATGACCAAGAGCAAGGGCAAGGATCCACTTGAAGGACTTGAAGGACATATGACAAGGGCTAGAGCAAGGAAAGCCAAGGAAACTCTTCAACAAGTGCTGTCCATACTATTTGAATACAAGCCCAAGTTTCAAGGAGAAAAGTCCAAGGTTGTGAGTTGTATCATGGCCCAAATGGAGGAGGACTAAATGACACCACTTTGTTTCAATTTTAGAGTGTTTAGTTTGTCTAAATAATGGCCCAATCCTTGTAAAGTTGGCTGACCAAAAATATGTTTTGGGTTAATCAACTAAAAGGGCTTTAGTTAGTTTTAGTTCAAGTTGTAATAAGGGCCCAATTGGCAACCTAGGCATCAGCCTTTTGGGAGACCAAATGGTGGCTGACTTGTTGGCTGTTGGGGGTGACTTTTGGTTGCCACAATTTCAGTTACACTCAGCCATTAAGTTTTTTTTTAATTCCCTAGGTTAATGGCATTAAGTTATTTTAATTCTAGGTTAGTGGGTCATTACTAAAATCTGCTGTAAAGCTTCTATATAAGCTGAACCATTTTATCAATAAACACAAGTTGAGTTTTATTCAGAAAATTAGAGTTTATCTCTTTTATCTCAGTGAGAGTGATTCTCCTAAATTCTTGAGTGATTCAAGAACACCCTGACTGTATCAAAGGACTTTCACAACCTTTGTGTGTTGCCCTCGCTGGAAAGAGTGATTCTTTCCTTCCTTTCATCTTCACCCTTGTTCTTTCAAACCACAATTCCAGAAAATCCACCTCTGCCCAGAATTATCTCGTGGCCATAACTCCCGTTTTACGCACTCAAATTAAGTGATTCTTGAGCCTAAATTGAATTTCAAAACGAGACCTTTCACCTCGTTTTGGAATCACCTCATTTGGAGCCCTGTAGCTTCAGTTATTGCCATTTCTATATTTCTGTCCAGCCACCACTTAACCTACATTTTACCATCCCATTCATCCATTTTATGCCAAGAACCACCTGATTAAGACCCACGAAATTAACCACCTTATTTTCCATCCTTACCTTAATCAATTTCCGCATTTTCCATCAAGGTTTAATCCTAGACGATCCTAAGTCAGCCCTTGTTCCATGAGGGTTCATATCAACCTTCATCATATGGAACCAGGCTTTCATCCTTACTCTGGTGATTTGAAGCTAGCAAGCAATATGAAGACCCAAATTATGTTGAAAAGCTATGTTGGTTCCTTTCCTCCAAACCTTTTCATCAAAGAGACCACAAAATTCAAGTTTTATCGTAACAATGTGTAGACTACCAACACTGGATCTCAACAGGAAAAAAAAGCCAAAACACTTAACGTTTGAGTTTCCTTTGATTCTGCATCATGTAGCAGAAGTTTGCATATATAATCAACAAAGCGTGGAAAACAATGTAGCAAGAAGAAGGCAAGAGTTTGATGAAACAAACACTAGAAAAATGTGACAACAAAACTTATAAGAGACTCGTACAGAAGCTGAAGGCTCTGGTCTTTCTCATGAAGACAGAGATGAGATCCCCACTAGTGGAGTTGGGCAAGTTCAACATCTTAGGGTGTATCACTTTGATGACATCATTACATGGCCCATTAGAGACAATAAACAACCCAACCTAGGTCTAAAAACTATTCTTATTCAATTGGCTGCCGACATAATGGCTTGAGAATACCAGATTGCCATGGACTCTTACATCAACCATGTCACGATGCAGATCTTCCAATTGATTGATGATGAACTCCTAATGCATGAAAGGTAGTTCATTGACGCTACACAAGAACGACCGGATGCTACTACTCTTCAAATCAATGAAGTCCTATCTGATCTACCTGAGGAAGAGGAAGCTCACTTAAGGCAAGAAGCATCCCTTGTTGGATGACTTCCAACCATACAAGAAGTACTTGTTGAAGAAATCCAATAGAAGGAAGAAGCTCAACATGTTGATACACACAGAACTAAGTCATTAGGACTTGCATCAAAAGGAAGAGGTTCGACATGAAGAACCCAAAGTCACTTCTTCTGAAGTCACTTTGGAAGATCCAAAGCCTCAACCCTCTGTTAAAGCACAACAACAAGTGGTTTTTACTCAAACCACTTCTACCACTGTTGCTAGATGAGAAGAGCCTCCACTGTAGGCAAGCCCAATCAGTGTTCATCGTCCACCACCTGCATTGGATGTCAACAACATTCAAGCACTCATAGATCAATCTCTTCAAGCCCATGATGCTACTCTTTGTGCCCAACTTGAATCCCAAAATGTTGCTTGGTAACTTTAGATGGAAGCTCAAAGGCGCTACCTAGACGATAGGCTTATGATGCTCAATTAGTCTATGACTTTGCGGATTCACTCATCCATCCAACCCCTTGCCCAAGCTACGGGTTTACTTATGAATCAACAAGAAGTGGTGCAACCACCAAAACATAATACATTGGATGATGTCAGGCCCCTAAAACTCTGATTTTTTTCTTATGATAACATTTAGAGTAAACTATGTTTTTGGTCCTTGATCTTTATGACTTTTATGATTTTGGTCCTTTAACTTTTCGGACTTTAGTCATCATCTCTAAAGTTTTTTTTTTTCCTTCAAGTGTTTTGATCATTTCTGTTCACTTTGGCCGTTAATTGATGACATGATGTTTATTATTATTATTATTATTATTATTATTATTATTATTATTATTATTATTATTATTATTATTACAACTAAAATATGCTAGAAATTGCTTGAATAGCTTGTTTGAACAACCATAAACATATTTCAATGGCTAGAAACCTCTAGAAATTATTGTATCCCAAATCTAAATAGAATTGAGGGGGAATGCATTAAATTATGAAGAAACACAATCACATAGTCATATTATTAACCGAGAAAATTTCTAGTAGACACTATAATAAGTATGCTCTATGCAATGCCAACCCATTAGTCATTAGAAAAAAAACGATTTGCACATTAATAATTTCTTGTTTAAAATAGATTTGTGCTTCTCAAGTCCATACCCGCACCACACCACACCCAACCTCTATTGCAACCTAAATCCGTGCTGCACCACCTCAACAACTACCGGGCCTCTATACCCAAAACACCCAACACCAAAACCCGTAACACCACCTCGTCACCAACCTTCCTCCACCGTAACTAAACCAAACCTTGGTTGGAGAGGGTTGCAAAAGAGTGCGTAGTCGTTGGAGGGGTAGGGTTATCGATCCAACACTGCAGAGGACGACGTGGGTCTGGATGTGGATGATCTCAACAAGGAAGAGGGCACCATCATTGAGACAAGATCTAGTGTTCCTCTTCAACACAAGGTCATATCTGGTGTGGTTGGGAACCGAGCTTTCGTAGATCCATGAGGATGTGTTTGGGAAATTGAAATGCAACTCAAATCATGGAGGTTTTAATCAACAACAATTGAAAATATGGTGGGTTTAGATTGAGGTCCTGGATTTGAACCTTCAATTCAATTTGGGGTTATAAAATATTTCAGATTTGCTAGAGGGAAGCAATGAAGCATGGATAGGGGACATGACACGAACACGGGGACACAACACACACACACATGTGATTAACATGACAAAAATTTAAATATGATCAAGCATGATAATAACATTTATATATTCATATGATAACAAGTCTTAAAAAATAGTACTAAGGGTCATTATATTCCACAATTAAAAAAACCTAAGAGAAACCATTACAATAAAGAGTCTTAAAAAAAGGAAATACTAAATCTATCTTCAGCCATTTTCCTTCATTCTTGGTCATCATCATTGAAAAATATAACTTCTAACTCTGGTTCGTCAAGAGATAAAGAGACAATTTCAAGAATTTCATTGTCCTCAAGTGAAAAATCATCTTTTGCAATATCCCACATTTTAGTTTCCTTTGTATCATATTATGGAGAATTTCTTGAAAGGAGAGAAAGATTGATATGAACAAATACTAGATCCTCTACCCTTTGAGGTGTCATCTTATTTCTTTTCAAAGAATGTATGAAAGAGTAAGTGCTTCAATTTCATTCACAACAAGAAGATGAACATGGTTGTCCAAGTATCTTAAGGACAATCTTTTGAAGAGTTGGTGCATGAACATCATGAACTAGCGACCAAGATTTTTCATCGAATATACCTCTATCCCATAGAGAGTCAACATCATCAAAGCCTTCTCTTCCATCAGAAAAATTTGCAAACTCCAAATTTACTTGTCTCTTTACATCCATGTCAACAAAGTACCTTTTAAAGCATTTATTCCTTTCTGTAGAAGCAAAGCTTCATGATGAATCAAGATTGATTCAAAGATGTTTTGATGATAACAAAGATGATAAAAAAATATGACGACAAAGGTGATGACAAAAAGCTCAAAGGTCAATCAAAGAATGAGTTCAAGATGTTCAAGATAGAATCAAGAACACTTCAAGATTCAAGAGGAAAGTTGATTTCAAGAATCAAGAATCAAGATTCAAGAGATCAAGATTCAAGACTCAAGATTCAAGAATCAAGAGAAGGCTTAATCAAGATAAGTATGAAAAGGTTTTTTCAAAAACTGAGTAGCACATGGATTTTTCTCAAAACATGTTTACCAAAGAGTTTTTACTCTCTAGTAATCGATTACCAGATTGTTGTAATTGATTATCAATAGCAAAATGGATTTGAAAAAGTTTTCAAATGAATTTACAACATTTCAATTGATTTCAAAAAGCTGCAATCGATTACAATGTTTTGGTAATCGATTACCAGTGCCTTTGAACGTTGAAATTCAAATTCAAATGTGAAGAGTCACATCCTTTCACATAAAAGCTTTATGTAATCGATTACACTGATTTGGTAATCGATTACCAATGATTGTTTCTGAATAAATCAAAAGATGTAACTCTTCAAATAGTTTTTTGACTTTTTCAAATTGGTTTTAAGTTTTTCTAAAAGTTATAACTCTTCTAAATGGTCCTCTTGGCCAGACATGAAGAGTCTATAAAAACAAGGCTTTGATTTTCTTTTCAATACACTTTTCCAATCAATCTTATACAATCCTTTACAAGCCTTGAATCTCTTTGAACTTCTTCTTCTTTTTTGTGCCAAAGGCTTTCCAAAGTTTTATGGTTTTCTAAACCTTGAAAACTTGTGCTATTCATTCTTTTCATCTCTTCTCCCTTTGCCAAAAAGAATTCGCCAAGGACTAACCGCCTGAATTCTTTTTGTGTCTCTCTTCTCCCTTTTCCAAAAGAACGAAAGACTAACCGCCTAAATTCTTTTGTGTCTCCCTTCTCCCTTATCAAAGAATTCAAAACGACACAGTTTGAGAATTCTTTTGATTCTTCCCATTTCCTTATACAAAAGTGTTCAAAGGACAAACCGTCTAAGAATTCTTTTGTATCCCCATTCACAAAGTATCAAAGGTTTAACCGCCTGAGATCTTTGTCTTAACACATTGGAGGGTACATCCTTTGTGGTACAAGTAGAGGGTACATCTACTTGGGTTGTTGACTGAGAACAAGAGAGGGTACATCTCTTGTGGATCAGTTCTAGTGGAGGGTACATCCACTAGGTTCAAAGAGAACAAGGGAGGGTACATCCCTTGTGGATCTTTGCTTGTAAAAGGATTTTTACAAGGTTGAAAGAAATCTCAAGGACCGCAGGTCGCTTGGGGACCGGATGTAGGCACGGGTTATTGCCGAACCAGTATAAAAACTCTTGTGTGTTTGTCTCATTCTTCCCTACTCTTTTACTTTCCGCTGTGCATTTTAATTTCTGCTTTTACTTTTGGTTAAGTTTCTCTTCTACTCCTTATTCACTTAAAAACATAGTAAAAGCCTTAGAAGAGTAAATTTTTAATTAGTAAAGGTTTAGGAATAATTAATTCAACCCCCCTTCTTAATTATTCTGAGGCCACTCGATCCAACACTTTCAAGAGTAAGTTCTACATCTTGATGTTGGGGAAGTCTATGTGAATCTTTACTTAGCCATTCATGACTATAATATCTACAAAATTAAAAAAATATAATCATAAATTAATATAACCTACAATAGAAATGTGTATGTAAAAAAAAAAAGACTTTAAGAATATAATATATTACCTTGGGTTTCAAGAATTAGCTAGACAGTGAAGATGTGTGTTACTCTTAGTCCGATGGTCAAGTAATAATGAATACGCTACCTCATAAAAGGGTGAATGTTCAATTTCTGTCCTTCTTTCATATAGGGATATGGCATTTCTCACCTTTTTAATCATTGAATCCCACATTTCATATACCAAGTGAAGAGAAGCCAAATACGTATCTGTTTTTCTAAGAACGTCATAGATAGGAGTTATGAAAGTATGTATGTAATCAACCTTGTCCCACCAAATATCTTTCATCAAAGTTTCTTTCACAAATTTTGCCTTATCAACATCATCCTCCTTGTAAGAAGACCATTTGTCACTAATAACCATCTCTTGGATTCATTTTTTCAAACTTCTAAACCTCATGAGCATTACTATGGTTGAAGCAAATCTTGTCAAAGAAACAAAAAACAACTTCAATGAGTTGAAGTTGCTGAACGTCAATAATCTTATAGAGTGGTCCATGATAAAGTTTTTAATATAACCAAGATCCTCTGCAATTTGTGCGATCCAAGACCATTGTTGGTTAGCATCACTATTTTTTTGGTGTTCTTGGGTGAACATATATATTTAAAACCAAGGTTCAAGGTGTGCACAACACAAGGAGTCCAGTAGATGGAAAGAAACTCTACCTCTATGAGAAAAATTGCTGCCTTACATTCAACTACATTGTCAGTCACAATTTGCACCACATTTGATGGCCTAACCTCCATATTTACATCTCTCATGTGTTTATCAATGAAATCCTTGTCTTTTACCTCACTAGAGCAGTTTAATGCCTTTTAAAACATTGGTCCACTCTTAGTGAAAACCATGAAATTGATAAGAGGTATTCTTTGAGGATCACTCCACCCATCACTAACAATGTTCAAACCTTTGACTTCATGATTTTATATTGGCTGTAAGAGGTTCTCCATATGCCTTTTTTCCTTTGTAAGCAAGGTAGTTCTCAGCTTATTGTAACTTGGAGGTACATAACCATTGAGATTAGAAGTTTTGGCAGCATAATAAAACACCTTCCTATAATAAGGATTCCTTGTCAAATGAAATGGTAGACCTAAAGAGTACAACATCCTTGCAATTTCACAATCAAGAATATCTCTGCCTTGCACATTGAAAGAATTTGCTAAAGGACCTTTGATTTTTGGATTAGCACCAATGTTTGTCTCTTTGCCTTCATTAGAGACTGAGGTAAAGGGACATTTTTTTTTGTGACTTATGTATTTTCAATGATGCTTCATTGTCTAACTTTTTAAACTCAGCAAGTCATGAAGGAGTCATCTTTGAACAAACTCTAACTCCTATTCTTGAGATTTTTCAGCAAGTGAGCCCTTACTTTAGTGTAAGATCCATTGAATGAAACTTCACATATGTTGCATTTAAACTCAAAATTTCCACCACCAGTAGTCTTTCTAAATTTTGAAACATATCTCCATAGAGGTTTGGTTTCATCCTTTTGTTCTGCTGCTTGATTAGTAGCAGTACTCATCTCTACAATAAAAACAAAGCAAATAAACATAAATACATCATGATTTCCCTTGCATATGCATTACAAAACAAAACAAATACCATAGTAAAATCTTTGATGGTGAATGGTGATGATGTCCACACACACACATGCCATTTCCATAACACATACACACACACACACACACACACAGACACGTGCCATTTCCATTCATGCATGTTACTAATTAGATGACATGACATTTGGCCACCTTAAGAGAGTCATAGTTACTCTCCCCCTTTACCTGCGTTTGGTTGAATTTCTTCACTTTGACATTTAGAAACAAAGCAAATAAACATAAATACATCATGATTTCCCTTGCATATGCATTACAAAACAAAACAAATACCATAGTAAAATCTTTGATGGTGAATGGTGATGATGTCCACACACACACATGCCATTTCCATAGCACATACACACACACACACAGACACGTGCCATTTCCATTCACGCATGTTACTAATTAGATGACATGACATTTGGCCACCTTAAGAGAGTCATAGTTACTCTCCCCGTTTACCTGCGTTTGGTTGAATTTCTTCACTTTGACATTTAGAACATTGGGCAGAAATCACATTGCGTCAACATCCGCAGGGAACATAATAAACTCCGAGTTGGCTGTTTGACGCCTTCGGAAGAGGCCCTGAAGGGGCCGTTCCCAATTCGTCCCCCGACCGGCATGTGACAACCCGCTCTCACCATGGAAGCAACTTGAGCGGTCCACTGAAAGTTGACAGGTTCGGGACTAGGGCCCCCGTGCCTAGCCTTTAGAGCCAATTTTTCCCCCGAGGTTATGGATCCATTTTGTCGACTTCCCTTGCCTACATTGTTCCATCGACCAAAGGTTGTTCACCTTGGAGCCTTGATGCGGTTATGAGTATGACTGGGCATGAGAGGCACTTGGTCCTTGGATTTTCAAGGACCGTTGGGGGCGCACTGGACACCATGCGACATGCAGTGCTATTCCAGTCGCTGAACCCTACCTTTGGCTGAGCTGTTTCTAGGATGGGCAGACTGTTAAAAAAAAGATAACTCTTTTCGGAGCCCTCACCGACGTCTTCAAACTCCTTAATTTTGCCGTCAGCTGCCACGTCTTGGTTCAGGAATTTTTACCCAATTCCCTTTCGAAGTACACACACAAAGTGCTATCAGACGGGCTTTCCCCATCCCTTAGGAACTACTAACCCATGTGCAAGTGCCATTCACATAGAAACTATCCCCTCTTCGACCTTCAAAGTTCTCATTTGAATATTTTATACTATCACCAAGACTGCACCGACGACCACTCTGCTTGGGCTCTCGCCCTGGGTTTTGCAGCGACAGTCGTACCCTCCTACTCATCGGGGCTTGGTCCTTGCCCCGATGACTGGGTATATGTCGCACGCTTTAGTGCCATCCATTTTCGGGGCTAGTTAATTTGGTAGATGAGTTCTTACACACTCCTTAGAGGATTTCTACTTCCATGACCATCATCATGCGGTCTTAACCGACCAACACACTTTGTGGGGTCTAGGTTAGCGCACAGTTGGGCACTGTAACCTAATTTATGGTTCATCTCGCATCGCCTATTCTGCTTACAAAAAATGGCCCACTTGGAGCTCTCAATTTCGTGATATTTCTGAATAGAGTAGTCGTGCCGTCCTACCTATTTAAAGTTTGAGAATAGGTCGAGGGATTTGTGCCCTTGATGCCTTTAATCATTGGCTTTACCCGATAGAACTCGCCTGTGGGCTCTAACTATCATAAGGGAAACTTCAAAGGGAACCAGTTACTAGAAGGTTTGATTAGTTTTTCGCCCCTATACCCGAGTCAGACGAATGGTTTGCACGCCAATATCACTGCGGGCCTCCACTAAAGTTTACTATTTTATAAACTCTATTATAATATTTTGATTTCTTGGCTACTTTGTAGTAATTTATCGTATCGTTTTGTAGATAAAAGATCTTAAATGGAAGAAGTATCTCTGAGAGCAAGTTTGGAGTACTAAAACTCAAAAAGGATAAACTTGGACAACAAAAATCCATGGCTGAGTGAGTCTGCACTAAAAATGGAAATGCTACCTTTTGTATTTTTAGGGTTGACTCATGAATATATTATGATTCCCCCTTTCCTTTTGTATCATCATTGTGTCAGTTGTAAGTTTAGTATTGTTCTACTAAGGAGAGAAAAACTCAAGTGTTCATGTGTTTTTCATCCATTTCTTACATTTCCAAGTGTAATTTGAGTTGCTCATCTCCATGAGTGGTTGATTTCAATTGTTGTAAGGGGTAAGTGTAGCCAATTCTGAACTCTCATGTTTCTTTTGATATATTTATGTTCTATTTTCGTATTTTGTGTCTTTGCTTAATGCTTGTTGTGGATTGACCACCCATGGCATGATTTTGGGATGTAAATGATGTTGGGAAATACTTTTATTATCTTGATTTGAACAAAATGTTCATGAGACTTAATGTGTAGGAATGAAACTGATTTTCTTTGTAGCCTTTTGGTCACAAAGCTTAAAACTAGTGCCTTCATTCAATGTTTTAGGGATCTTGACAAGGCTCTTTTTACCTAAGGAATTAGGATTAAAAAAACTTTTATTGATTGATTTTAACATAAGAGCATGAATGAAGTATGTATGACATATTAATGGATGAAGAGAGTGACAATTTGTTGTGATCTATCCCTGCAACAACTTTTACTATGCGTAAATCTTTATAATTGCATTTTTGTTTTTAAAACCACATAAAATATATACTGTCTTGTTTCAATCACTTATCTATTTGTTACTTCACAAAACCACTTTAAAGCTCATGGTTTTAGTGCTTTCATGTGTAGTTCTAAAGCCTAAGTTAATAGTACATTGCCTTACTTATATTGCACGAGTCTCATGGGAAAACAATATCTTGATTTATTCATTGTATTACTTGTTCGACTGGTGTACTTGCCAAAATAATCCATATCAAGCTCATGAGATTAAGTGAACATGTATAAACTTTGTGTTTTTACTCTAGCTTATGTTATAACTTGTTTTTCTCTTAAGTTATCTCTTTCACACCTTGGACGTGCAAGCTTTGCGAAAACCTCTATTTGAAATTCATTTGCAAATGACTAGATGCTATGTTAAATGGGTTTTTGTGAAACTGTATTTGGTGTTGTTGGACGCTTTTTCAAGTGCCATGTTTTTAAACCTCTTCTAATAAACAACTTTGTGAAAACTTTCATGTTATGAAAAAGATTCCAAAGTTTGTATTAACTCACTATTCTACCCCTTTTCTAGTGTGTTGCTCATATTTCAATGACAACAATCATGTGACTTTTTTAAGTTGCCATGTGATCATTAAATAACTTTTTATCTTAATCACTTATGTATGATTTAGATTTAGGATTTAGTTAGATACAAGTTAAAAAAGCTTTTGAGAAAATAGGTAACAATTACATTGTAAAACTATTATAGTTTTGTATCCAAAGATCTAATGAAAAAAATATATTTTTTCCTAGTAGAGAAACTTCGAAAGACTCTTATAGTTTTGTATCCAAAAAGACTTTTAAGTTGCCATGTGATAATTAAATAAATTTTTATCTTAACCACTTATGTATGATTTAGATTTAGGATCTAGTTAGATACAAGTTAAAAAAGCTTTTGAGAAAATAGGTAATAGTTACATTGTGATCTGATGAAAAAATTATATTTTTTCCTAGTAGAGAAACTTTGAAAGACTCTTATAGTTTTGTATCCAAAAAGACTCTTGACAAGTGCCAAATTTAAGTTTTTTTTGGGATTAAATTATTAGCACTTATCTTTTAATTATAATAATTTTTTTATAAACTACCCTTAAATCTATTTGTTTTATATATATTGTACATTTACTAATGTTGTTGTTTAAATATGAAAGATTCATCCATGATTTTGTAAGTTTTGATGGTTGTTTGTTAGATCCAGAAACAAAGCCAAAAGGAAGGGAAAAATGGTTTTTGCATAAAGATTTTTGACCCCTACTTCGCCCAGGCTAGCAACCACCTCGCTTGGGCTAAAGATCTTACTTCATCCCTAAGCAAGCAAGTCGCTTGGGCAACTTACAGCTCGCCTAGGCAAGTGGATGCCTTCACCAGTAAGCAACAAATTTTCCTAAGCGAGCTACAACTTGTTTGGGCGAATTTGTCTGCTCTCCTAAGTTGTTTTCTATAAATAACCATGCATGTTGAAGGAGAAAGGGATCCCAACAGCCTTCAATAGGGAGAAAAACCTAGAGAGGCTAAGGAAGAAGAAGGAGAAAAGGAAATACAGAGTTGTGACCGTGAATCACATCCTTCATTATTTCTCTTGTTAGTCTTGTGCTCTACGTAATGATCGGTTAGTTTTTCTTAAGGATTGAATGTAATCTTTGTACCCTTATGTATCCCTTTTGATATTATATATGTATGAATCTTTCCTACTCATTATTGGTAATTTCATTCTACTCGTAATGCTTGATTCTATTTGATCATTAGTGTCATGAAATTGGATTTTAAGTGAGACTGGAAAGTAATATTAGAATTTGAACCGAATGATTTTACTCGTTATGTTATGTTTCTAGGAATAAAGCATAACATTTTTATTGCAAAAAACACGAGAATATAATTGTAATGTTGAGATATTTACTTCATATGTGAGGGATCAATGTTTGGTAAATATTCTTAGGTCTCGAGTGTGAGGAATCGACTTGGGATAACTATGTGTGCATCGGTAATGTTAGAAAATGATTTATATATGTTAATCTTATTAGGATACTAAGGGTATGAACGATGAAATCCAATCATATGTTTTCTTGAATTAATTTAAGTTGTGATTATTGTTTCCATAATTTACGTATTTTCGATGCACTGAATTCCATTATTTTCGTTATTCCCCTAATTTTTGTTATTTTCATAAATCCGTTATTTTTACTATTCTTTTACTTTTAGTTATCTTTAGTTAGTTAAACCTAAACCAATGACATTCAATTAAATTTGTGTATAACTATTAAATTAATAACCTTTATCTGAATGAATTAAGTAACTCTTTTATAAATGTGAAACTTACAATGACAAATGACAATTATTACACTTGCCAAAAGTCTAACAACTCTTACTTTGTTCACTCACTCATACTAATATTTCTTTCACTTGATACACCCTATATGATCCAAATTTAAAGCTTTCATTTCTCATAATATCCAAGTCTTCAATCTAGGTAACAATTACACTTTAAAACCAATTTTTAAAATATTTTGCATCATTTCGTTGTGATCCAAGTTATAACAATTTTATATTTTTTTTAAAACACTTGTGACATAAACATCCATATAAAAATTCTTATTTAATCAAATTATTTAAACTAACATATCCCCAACACCAACATATGGTTAAAAGTATCTATGAATTTTCTAATTATGTGATTCATTAATTAGATGATTCAAATATTAATTTTTATATTATTTGTCAAAGATAGGTAATGTTATTATCACTATGAGTATACTTTTTAAAATTTAAATAGCATCATTTAAATTTAAATATTGAAAAATTAACAATTTAAGACTAAAGCATTAATTGGTTTAGTAAAGGGAGAAAAGAAACAAAGAGAAAAACAAACAAAACTGCTAGGCTATTCGTGTTGGAACAAAATGCCAACAACATCTGTTACTGATAGAATAGTTAATATTTTTTTTACCATCTTATTTGATACTTATTTATTGATTTCGTTAATGACTAATCTGTATGGAGATGGAGTAATACTACTTTGATCAATGTTAATAGCATAGTTAATATTTGACCTTTATGTAAGGAATATATTTGTTATTTTATAAAGATATTTATTAAAATTTAATACATTTAGTGATTCAGATATGTATCTAATTATAATATATTTAATGTCAAATTAATTTAACTTATTTAATTATTCTTTTATACAATTTAATAATATTTTCAAAAAGTCTCACTAAATGAATAACATAAATAATTATTAACATAATTTTTTTAAAACAATTGACTGGTTTTTCGCATCTATCAACCTTTTCTTTCGAAGGATATATATAACGACTAGGATATGAAATAATCATCTCATAAGAAAGATCAGAATTCAAATATTCATCTCATAATATTCCCAGAATATTATTATCACTTAGCATAAACTTTTTTAAATTTAAATAGCATCATTTAAATTGAAATATTGAACAATTAGCAATTTAACACTTGTTAATTTTTTTTTAGTAAAGGGAGAAATGAAATGAAGAGAAAAATAAACAAAAATATAAGACTATTGGCGTTGTAACAAAAAGCCAGCAACGTCGATCTGTTAATATAATAATAGTTAATATTTGACCTTTTTGGTAGTAAAATATATTTTATTAATATTTTTTAGGAGAAATTTATTAAATATTTAATATATTTTGTGATTCACACATTTAAATAATTAAAATATATTTAATGTCAAATTAATGTACATTCTTTAACTATTCTTTTCTATAATTTAATAATATTTTTTAAAAGTCTCATTAAATGAATAATATAAATAGTCATTAATATGATTTTTTTTAAAGCATTAACATGTTTTTCACTTCTATCAATATTTTCTTTTGAAGGAATATATATATAGCAAGAAGAATATAAAATATTCATCCCATAAGAAAGATAAGAATTCAATGATAGGGAATATTATTGTCACTCTGAGTATACTTTTTAAAATATAAATAACAGTATTTAAATTGAAATATTGAACAATTAATGATTTAAAAATAAATCGTTAACATATTTTTTCAAAAGTAAAGTGAGAAAAGAAACAAAGATAAAAACAAACAAAAATATAAAGATATCCGTGTTGGAACCAAATATCAGCAGCATCCGTTACTAACTGAATAGTTAATATTTGACCTTTTTGTGGTAGAATATATTTATTAAATATTTATTACATTTAGTGATTCACATATTTAAATAACTAGAATATATTTAATGCCAATATAGTGTACCTTATTTAATTATTCTTTTTCTACAATTTAATAATGTTTTTTAAGGGTCTCATTAAGTGAATAACATAAATAATCATTAATATGATTTTTTTAAAGCATTGAATAGTTTTTTTTTCTTCTATCAACCTTTTCTTTTGAAGGCATATAAAATATTCATCTCATAAGAAATATCAAAGTTCAGAAGTAAAATCCTCCATAATGGCTTTTCGCTTCTATCAACCTTTTGTTTTGGGAATTTTGTTTGTTGCTTTGGTTTTGGGTTCAGGTAATTAGGAAGAAGTGTTTCATTTCTCTAATTTATTTTTAACATATAATTTACAAGTGAAAACAATATCTGTATTATATGTTTTTTTGGTTTGTTCATTGAAAAAGTATGCAAAATGACATTCATCTGATAAAAAGATGAGATTTCAAAAAGTGAAATCCTTATAAAATGGGTTTTCCTTTTCTCCAATCTTTTTTCTTGAGAGTTTTATTCTTTAATTTGGTTCTGACTTCTGGTAATTGGAAGAAAGGTTTCATTTCTCTAACTCATTTTTTAACATATAATTCGCATGGAAAAATGATATTTTATATTATTTTTTATATATTCATTCAGAAAGAAGGCTTAAGTGCATAATTTCATATCAATTTTTTGTGATGAAATGTCACATAACAAAAGCAAGGAATTTCACCCATAAAATTGTGAATTTTATTCTCATTGCAGGACCAGTAACAGGATTAAGTCCACCAATCTTTTCTTGCGTAGGGAAATGCAAAACTGCTGCAGATTGCAATAATATTTGTAAGCCAAATTGTGTATGTTTCAAATTTGAAGGGGAAGATTATGGTTGCTGTAAGTGATTGAGTTATACTGTACAAGTAATTTTATAAAACTATAATAAAATGGGTGTTTTTACTAAGATTATTGTGATTGAAGTTGGTAGGGGAAGATTAAAAAAATAAGACTTCCCATTTTAAGTTTATATTAAAAAAAAAAACACCTTCACACTATTTTTTTTTTTTACTGACGATTCATTTGTGACGCTCATAATAAATTGCAAAAAGTTATAATATTTAAAAAATAGCTTAACTGCCACAATTAGATACAACTTTTATGGTTAAAATCTGCCACAATATTTTAAATATTTTTTCTTTTTCTTTTTTGAGACCTATCCAGATGGGGTATCATCTAACAGTAGTTCGTTTCTTTCAAACATTGGATGAAGTGGCATGACCATATTACGAGTCCATATTCTGTGTCACCAAAAAATTTGTTAAAAATATTAAAATAAAAATACTCAAAATCCCTAAGAAATATCTCCAACTTTGTCCTAAGGCATCACCACGTTATCGTCTTGCATTCATAGACAACTCAAACGTTGCTCCTCTATTTACAAACTCTTATTCATTGGTTTAAGGTGAGCTTTCGTATTGAGTGATTTGTTTTTTTTGTTTTGTTTTGTTTTTGTTGCTTCAAAAAAATGATTTCCCCCCCTTTTTTTATTTGTTAGATTTTAGTTCTACGAACTAAAGTAATTTTGTTTTTAGCTGTTTGCATATGCAATTTATAGAGTTTTTGTATTTTGTCCAATTTTTATGCTTTTTAATTCCATCTTTTGTTGTGATATCTGGTGATTCAATTCAGTGTCAATATTGTAAGTCTCTGTAGTGCTAAATTAACAGATGGTAAAGACATTTTGATGAGTCAACTATTTGAATGGCTGTGTTAATTTTAGATTGTTATCCCACATACTTTTGTTTTGTATAGTATGCCGATTTTGTTGTTCTAATGGCTCCAGGTGCCAATGTAACATAATGATTTAGGTGCAACGTTATACCTAACATAAGTTGTTCTTGCTATGTAATAATGCTTCCCTTTTTATGTTTGGTATACCTTGATTAAGTTATTATGTTCACTAATTTGTTTACTTGTTTTAGTTATTATGAAAATGTGGGTAAATATTTCACTTTTATATCTAACTTATAAAATACAAAATTTGGGAATGAGATAAAAAATAAGTAACGTATTAGTAATGAGTAAATAAATCTTTATAGTTAATTCCATGAAGAACCGTTACTTTAAATATACATCAATTCTAAATACAAAATAAATGCAAAGTTTAATAGATACATGGCAAATATGTATTAATTATTCTCAATTTATACATCAAATAGCTAGTTTATTTATTTATAATATATAAAAGCTGAATTCCTTATTCTTATGTTGCCACATCGCCAAAATTGATGATCCAGAGAAAGAAGAGCATCATTCTTTTGTGTTTATCACTCCTCTTTTCCTTCTTCCTCCCTCGTTGTTACTTACAATATAACAAAATCTATATCAAAGCATTTCAATTCAATCTTACTCTTTACTATTATGCTTCCAGGTCAGCAAAATTGATGATTTAGAGAAAACAGAACATTCTTCTTTGTGTTTATTATTTCTCTTTTCCTTCATCTTTCTTTAATGTTACTCATAACACAGCAAAACCTATATCAAAACATTTCAATTCAATCTTACTGATTTCCAAATGCTTCTCATGTTCATAGGTCTCATTTTCAATGTTCTATATTACATTCTATAACCATTTTGTTTTACATTTTATATAACATTCAACTTTTTCATATTAGTAATTTTTAAATTCTAATATATTTTCTTCTCTATAAATATAAATAAAAATAAATATTTCACATCAACAAAGTTCATGATCTAAAATTAGTTTTTCAAACTAATCTAAAAAAATATGTTGGTTAAATAGAGTTGAAATTTATTTATTTTCCTTATTAGTCTGTAAAAAAAATATATTTCATATCAACTTTAACTATTACAAATATAAATTTATTTACCATCTCCAATATTACATATCACATAATGCAATTTTTTTAACATTAAATTACTTTAAATAAATTTTATATTGATTAAATTTATTTAATATTTTTAATTTTAACCTGATTTGCACTTTTGAATATACTACAACAGGAAGTTTCACAAATTCATCAAAAATAGAAGAATGGAGAGAAGCCATAATTTCAACAATGGGAAAATATCTCAAGAAGTTTCTCCTACACTTAAATGCTACAAGTGTAATCAACCTGGTCACATAAAAGCAAACTGCCCCACAAATGAGTCATGGCCCAAAAAGAATGAGAAGAAAAGCTATAAAGAAAGAAGATCCAAGAAGGCGTATATTGCTTGGGGTGACAATGACTTATCCGATGGTTCGGAGAAGGAGATCAACCTTCTATCCAAAGACTATGAAAGCGATGAGAACATAACTCAAGAAGATTAAGCAAAAAAGCAAAAGTCTGACTTCTACCTTCAAAGATCTAGACACTTGAATCATGAAAAAGGTAACATTAAAACAATTCTCTTTTAAATTTAGTTGATTGGAATTTTTCTTTCAATTAACTTGTTTATATGATGACTAACAAAAATTTTATTTGTTTGTCTTGATTGATTGCTATGTGCTTATCTGATTGTTTGAGTTATTTTCCTTCTTGAAGCATGAAGTTTAATATTAAAACAAATAGTTGATAGTACATATGATTCTTGCATGATTTTTGTATGATATGTGATTATTCATAAAGTTTTTTTTATCTATTATGTTATATATATTTATTTTTATATAAGAGTTTTTAAATATAAGATACTTTGACTCCTTTTCAAATCCTTTCACTCTAAGAATTCTGTCAGCACTTAGTTTTCCTAAAAAAACACTTTGGTAATCGATTACTATAATACTGTAATCGATTACAACAAGTCAGGAAGAGTGTAATCGATTACCAAATGTTGTAATCAATTACAACATGTCCCTGCTCCTATATATTCAGATTTCGAAATCAGAAATCAAAAACCTCCATTGCTCTCGCGAAACCCTCGTTCCCAATTCTTCTTTTTGCCATAACTCACTCATTTCTTGTCAAAATCACTCCCCACAAAGCCCAAACTTCATCTGTTTTCATTCTCTTTCATTTCAACCGATTGAAATTTTAAAAAAATCTCTCAAATGACAGAACCATCAAAGAAGCACAAAGGTTCTTCGAGTAGAAGCCAACGGCACTCTGAGGCTCAAGATATTCCAATTTCTTCCTCCATTTCCCCCTCCTCATTGTTCTCATCAGAAGAACAACGTATACGGTACACAAACATATTCTCCTCTCATTCTATCATTAACCCTAAGTTCATAGTATGGATTTCTTTTTTGATGAGAGTTTCAAATGCATTCAAGCATTTCAAAACTCAAATCTCATTCCCTTTATGTCTCTGAAATTGCCTGTATACTCTGAATTGGTAAAAGCTTTTTATTCTAACCTTGAAATTCAAGAAAGTACCTTGATTTCAGAAGTTTATGGGATAAAGATGGTCATTGACCAATCCCTCTTCTATGATTTGACCCAATTATCTAGCGATGGTGTACCATTTGAAGGTACATTGGACGATGATTGGAAGTTTGATTTTTCTGTGCATGATGCCCGCCGATTGGTTTGCACCAACCAAGCGGATATGACCGGAAGGCTTCTTGCCGGTTCATTGGCTCTTGAAAGCCGCATCCTTCACTATCTTATTGTTCATATTTTACTTCCAAGATCTTCAAACCTTGCATAGGTTTCTGAAGAAGATCTTATTGTCATGTGAGCTTTTCATACCGGCTGACAAATTGATTGGGCACATTTAGTCCGATATCGCATGCATAAGGCATTGCGATTAAATGCTCCTTTACCATATCCACATTTAGTCACTCTTTTCCTTCAACATTTCAACATCCCTCTTGATTCTGAACCTTATGTTCCAATCAAGAGATCTTTCTTGATCGGTGCTGCTGTGGTTGCATCCTTTGGTTACCGCAAAGAGCATGATGGCTCTTGGGTAAAAAAGGGTACTCAACCAAATGATGATGAAGGACAATTACTGGTTGAAGGAGACTCTTTTCTCCTTCAAAGTATTTTGGACAGGTTCGATGGACTCCAAACTTATATTGGTGAAAGGTTTGATGCTTTGGAACAACAAGTGGACACGCGATTCGACGAGATGGACTCAAGGATCACAAAGGTTGAAGAAGATGTCACCTTCATTCGCACATGCTTTGATCTACCACCACCACCACCATCGTCTTAGACTTTATTAATTTTTAGTGTTATTAGTACTTTGATTTCTAGCCGTGTATTTGACTATATTATTATGACATTTGAACACTTAGTATTTCTTTTAATATTTGCTTAGTATGACTGAACATTTATGAATTATAATATATGACTATGTGGTTTGCATTTTAATTTGGTTTATTCATGTTTTGTTTCATGATTGGTTTAGAATCTTTTATGTTTATTTTACAAAAAATGCTTTGTGTATGTTTTTGAATTATATTTGTTTTACGCACTTTGGCCTTTTTGATGTTGCCAAAGGGGGAGAAAAAAATGGGTATTTTAAGAAATCAAGATGTTATATTTTTTTTCAAGACTTAAAATTAAGCATAAATTCAAAAAGAAAGGGGGAGAACTGGATGAGTGAACGGTAGAACAAGACTTGTATGCATTCTCTTGATTTCAGGATTGTCATCATCAAAAAGGGGGAGATTGTGGAAGCAATGTCTTCCAAGGTTATTTTGATGATGCCAAAGAATCAAGAGTTAAGCAAAGTTTCAAGCAAAGATTCAAGAATCAAGTTTCAAGTTTCAAGATTCAAGATTCAAGAATCAAGATTTAAGAATCAAGATTCAAGAAAAATCAAGATCAAGATTCAAGACTCAAGATTCAAGAATCAAGAGAAGACTCAATCAAGATAAGTACTAATTTTTTTTTCAAAACATTGAGTAGCACATGAAGTTTTCACAAAATCTTTTACCAAAGAGTTTTACTCTCTGGTAATCGATTACCAGAAGGTAGTAATCAATTACCAGTAGCTAGCATTGTTTTTCAAATTGATTTACAAATCTGTAATCGATTACCATAATCATATAATCGATTACCAGTGTTTTAAAACGTTAAGATTTTCAAAATTCAAAATGAAGAGTCACATCTGTTGATGTGTAATCGATTGCACCTTAATGGTAATCGATTACCAGTGACTATTTTTGAAAAATTCATTTCCAAAAGTCACAATTCTTCAAGTGACTTGTTTATGAAGATTCTTTCAAAAGTCACAACTTTTTAAGTAATTAGTTTTAAAGGAATTGCCAAGAGTTACAAGTTTTGACTTGAGTCATCAAGAAATTATAAATATGTGACCTTGGCATGAAGCAAATAGAATTGATCATAATCATCTATCTTTCAAACTATCTTTCAATCTTCTCTCAACATCATTCAATATCTTTCAACTTTGTCTACAAAATTTTCTGATTCTTTTTCCTCTTCATCTTTCTAAAAGTTTTTGTTCAAAACTTTCTCTTCCAAGAAAAGTTCTTTGTTCAAAAACTTGTGTTATTCATCTTTTTCATTCTCTTCTCCCTTTGCCAAAAGAACGAAGTACTAACCGCCTGAATTCTTTTGTGTCTCTCTTCTCCCTTTCCAAGAGAATTCAAAGGACCCCGCCTGAGAATTCTTTTGATTCTTCCCTTCCCCTTAAACAAAAGATCTCAAAGGACTAATCGCCTGAGATATCTTTTGTTTCCCCTTTACAAAGATTCAAAGGACTAACCACCTGAGAATTCTTTGTCCCAACACATTGGAGGGTACATCCTTTGTGGTACAAGTAGAGGGTACATCTACTTGGGAATTGTTACACTGAGAACAAGAGAGGGTACATCTCTTGCGGATCTGTTCAAGTGGAGGGTACATCCACTTGGGTTTTCAAAGAGAACAAGGGAGGGGACATCCCTTGTGGATCTTTGGCTTGTAAAGGATTTTACAAGGTTGAAAGAAATCTCAAGAACCGCAGGTTGCTTGGGGATTGGATGTAGGCATGAGTTTTGCCGAACCAGTATAAAATTCTTGCGTTTGTCTTGTTCTTCCCTATACTCTTTAATTTCCGCTGTGCACTTTAATTATTGCTTTTACATTTGATTAAGTTTCTATTTCTGTTCTTTACTTTCTTAACTTAGTAGTAAAAGCCTAATTGAATCTAGTAACATTAAGAAGGATAAGTTTTTGATTAGTAAAGGCTCATTAATAATTAATTCAACCCCCCTTCTTAATTATTCTGAGGCCACTTGATCCAACATTTTGCTCCTTTCATGAACTTATGACAATTGTGAACTTCAGAATTGATCAATGAAGCTTTTTAGAATTTATGTAGTTATCTTATGAATTGTGATTAGTAAACTCTAAACTTTTTCTTTTTGCTTAAGGACAAGAAAAGCTTTAAATTTGGAAGAGTTTGATAACTACTAATTATGAGTGTATTTTGGGGTTAAATTATATAGGAATTTGTAATTTTTCTCTCCTAAAATTTTCCTTTTTAAGCAAATAGTTGTTAAATTAACACCACTTAAGTTTTTGTGCAGAAAATATTAACAGTGATGAATTTATGATGCTTGGTGACAAATAAAGCCCCAAAAAGTAGGATAATTCAAGAAAGTGAGCTAATTAAGGGAAGTAGGGTTAATTAAGGAAATGAGGCTAATTAAGGAAAGAAGGCTAATTAAGTAAAACATGCTAATTAAGGAAATGAAGCTAATTAAGGAAAGAAGACTAATTAAGGAAATAATGCTAATCAAGGAAAGCAAAAATAATTAAGGAAACAAAGACTAATTAAGGAAACCAAACTAATTGAGAAGCCCGCTAATTTGCACCTATAAAAGAAAAAGAGAGAAGAAGGAAAAGACACACAAAATTCCAAGAAAATACAATTCCTTATAGAAGGTAAAGGCTAGAAGAAGGAAAAGGAATCATTGGGAGTCATTCCTTGCCTCCATTCCCTTTCATATCTTTTCCCCCTTACTAAATATTTTCTCTTGCAATTGTAAAACATCAGTGACAATGAGAGGCTAAACCCCCTTTGTTGGGAACTTGATAACCAACTACTCTTGATGTAATTTCTCTTCATATCTTTTTATGAATATTACATTTGCATTATATTTTCCTGTGCTTAATATTATTGCTTGTCGCTTGATCACCCATTTGCATGGTAAGTTTTAGGGTAGCGTTGGGAAACCTTATTTGTAACACCCTAAAATATTGCTAATTATAAATCAATATTTAATTATATTTATCGTGTTATTTGACTATATGATTGACTTGAATGAGTTGAGGTATGACTTGAATTAGTCATGTGTGATTTGCTTGATGTAGATGTTGAGTTATGTGGAGTTTTATTGAGATAAGTTGAAATTATGAGATTTCAAATTTTACCGAAATCTATTTCAGTAAAATCACGATCTTGGATTCGATAACCGTTGGATCGTCTTCAGATTTTGGCTGGAGGTTCCTAAGACAATTTCTCACAGTTTAACCATTGGGATTTTGAAAATAACAACTTTTGATCTCTCACTTAGCACGAGAAGTGCGCTAAGAGCAATTCCAATCGGAGAGGGAATTGTGCTAAGCGAGAATTAGTGCGCTAAGCACAATTCCAACCTGAGAGAGAATTGCGCTGAGTGAGAATTGTCATGCTTAGCGCAAGGGGTGTTGCGCTCAGCGCGAATTGTCATGCTAAGCTCAAAAAGTAGACTCCCGCTTAGCGAGACGATCTCACTAAGTGAGATTTACATATTATAAATATGTTATTCAGCGTGAAAAGCATGATTTTTTTCACTCTCCTCCTCTCCAAATGCCCACCTAAACCCTAACACCTTCTCCACCACCCACGACCACTGGTGGCCACCATGAGCCATCGTTGCTTGCCACAGAGCGCCCACACCAAGAGGAACATTTTAATCAGAGCAGGATCCTCAGAATCCACCTCAAGGATTCGGTGGAGACAAATCCATCAATCCTTTCTTTTCGTAGCTTCTCTGAGGTAATCTTGACTTCTAAGCCTTTCTCCTAGTTAGTTTGAATTTATCTTAGTATTTCTTGTGTTTTGGATACTGTAATAGGGTGTTTTTACACTTTGAAAAACCCTTGAAAATGAGACGTTGTAAAATTCATCTTTTTATAAAATTGATGTTATTTTCGTGACCTTCACTAAACCCCGGTTACATTGGCGTGATCAAAATTTCAAAATGATGTCTCTTGTTAGTAGAATTTGAAACACCCCCTTAGCCTTTTGTGTTTTGACAAGGGTAATTAACATCGAATGTTGTCATTAACCTTATTTCTAAAATCTATACTAAATTTCCTTCAATTTGGTATATAGAACCTTGTGTTTGGACTGACGAACGTGAACGAGAGAGGTCTCTGAGTGATGCAAAGAGGAGCTGATGTAGAGCTCATGATAGATGATGGGAGTTTATTATAATTTATGTCTTTTAATACCGTAGTTGGGGTTAAGAAACCTAACTATGTGATGAAATCCTACCCCGCAAGGGCATTGTATAGAAGACTCCAAGAAGATTGAGCCAGAGATGTAAGAGAAGGCCCTAGGATTCTCATGAGCCTTAGGGTAGATTTCGGGCTCATGGGCTAAGTATGAGCCCACTTATCTTAGTACATATTAGATTAAGGTTTCATTATTTTTGGACTTTGTATTTAGGGCTCCATAATGTAGGTAAAGTACCCTAGAAATGTAGGATTTTTCAGCCCTTGTATTTTAGGGCACCTAGACTAGTTTTTGTATTAAGGGTAGTTTTGTAATTTCACATGCATTAAGTGAATATTTGATGTGTGTGTTGGAAAATAAATTTAATTGAATTGGGAGAAGCCCAATCCAATTAAATTTTAGAGGGGGAGGTGAGCATTTGCTTGCTACACCCCATTGCCACATCATATAGTCACACTTTGTGCATGTGCTTCATGCTTTACATGCCTCATGCCACCTAAGCATACTTAGTGGAGAATCTTGGACTTGATCTTGAATTTAGTGGGCTGAACCATAGCTAAAATTCACTAATCATAATTAGTGAAATTTTGGCTCCAAAGTTTGGCTCCACAAATTCAATTTCAAATTCAAGTGAAATTTGAATAGAAATTCAAATTTCCCTCCAATTTTGTGTGACACTTAGGCTATAAATAGAGGCCTTGTGTGTGCATTTTTTTCAACTTTGATCATTTGAATATTAAACTTCAGATTTCAAAGCTCATTTAGAGCACAAAATTTCGTGCTCTTCTCTTCCTCTCCCTTCATTCATCTCCCTCTTCCTCCAAGCTCTTATCCATGGCCTCCTATGGTGGTGAGCTTCTTCTAGACTCATCTTCTCCTTGAAGTGGCGTCTCCTCTCTCTCTTCCTTACATCTCTTGATTTTTATTCAAAATTTGTCACTGGTAAGATGTGACTCTTCATAATTGAATTTGAATTTCAACATTCAAATACACTAGTAATCGATTACCAATATATTGTAATTGATTACACCATTTAAAAAAAAAATTGGAATGTTGCAAATTCAGTTAAAAGCTTTTGAAATCAAACTTTGCTACTGGTAATCGATTACAGGAAACTGGTAATCAATTACCAGAGAGTAAAAACTCTGGTAACTTAGAAAATTTTGAGAAAAACTCTTTTGAAAAACAAAATTGTGCTATGTTTGTTTTTTGAAAAATCTTTTCAATACTTCCCTTGTGAAGTCTTCTTGATTTCTTCTCTTCAATCTTGAATTCATCTTCTCTTGAATCTTGAAATCAAACTTCTCTTGATTCTTGAATCTTCTTGATTTCTTCTCATGAAACTTGAAATTAAACTTGATCTTGAACTTGTTGACTCAATCTTGAAATCATTCTCTTAGGCTTTTTGTCATCATCTTTGTCATCATCAAAACTACTTGAATCAACTTGATTCATCATCATGAAGCTTGTTTCTACAGGGCATTCCATTGAACATTGTATGACCCTAAAACATAAGGTGCAAAGTTTGATTGATGCAGGCTGGCTGAGACTCGAGGAGGAGGATCGCTCATTAATTCTGATGTTTCAAGCAATACTATGTATGATGCTTGGGGAAATGTGAAGGTTGTTGTTAGATGTCTCCAATGACTCATTAGGATTTTCAAGTTTATGTCATTACTGTAAACAACAGTCACAATGCTAATAATATGGATAAATTTGATGTCTCTCATTCTCTCAATTACATCTTTGCTTATTTAACTTTCACTAGAATGTGAATGTAAGTTGATGGTTTGTTTGCCCAAGCGACTTGCGCTCCTGAGTTTGACTTCCAAGTTTGTTCAATTGGAAATTACTCGTTCTACACATTGGTGAGGGTGCCGTAAATGACGAGTAAAGTAAAAGTAAAAAAAACGTTTGATTGACTATGTTTCAAATAAAAAGTACAGACATTCATGTGACCTCATTTTATCATTCCTAAAAGTTGTCTTTTTGAGAGGAAAGTGAGTTATCAAGAACCAGATTCGTTTGACTTAATCTATCAATTGAAAATCCTTTAAATGTTTCTCATCCTTGAAAATTCATTTTCGAGAATCTGCACAGTTTCTTTCTTTTTTCCTTGCTACAAGGTCATGACAAAAGACATGAATAGATACCTCAGAGCCCTACACTAGGGCAATGAGGGCACCATGCATGAGCTTCAAGCAAACCTAGGGGAAGATCAGAAGTTCTCACCTGGTAGGTTAAAAACCCAAAAGGGTAGCCTAGGCAAAAATTAGGGTAATAAAAAAATATATAAAAAAATAATCAGGGACGTGTTATTAAGGTTTTGTCCCAAAATCCAAACTACAAAAGGATCTAAGTCAAGATTTGAAATGACACATGGCCATGTTTCAACATCCCAAACACTAGTTTATCCTTTGTTACCCCCTCCGATCCAAAGCATATTTATTTTCTGAAAACAACAAAAAAAAAAAAACAAAAGCAAAATAGAAACCCTAAGCAGGAACCACCGCTAAACCAGCGGGAAGAGCAATGCAAACAACACATGCATGGAGTTGGGCAACAATGAAAAAAAAAGAAAAAAAAATCCGCCAAAGGCGAGTAAAGAAAAAAAAAAGAGACAAAGATCTCCAGATTTTACAAGAAAGGCACAAAAGTGCAACAAAAGATTAATGTATAAGACAAAAGGAGTCCAACCCAAAAGATACAAGCAACGCTCTCAAGGTAACCCTTAAACACTCTTTGAGCCTCTCTAATCCTTTCTTTCATATCCCTCTAACCCCTGACCACGCTACAAGCCCAATAAAGCCCATGTGGATCAAGGAATGATTGATTTTGCTTTTAAGTTGGGATTCTGGAATGAAACCCGCACACACTTATGATTGTTGAAATATATATATATATATATATATATATATATAAAGAATCTTCGAGGTTTCACACTTGCACATTTGAGAAGAAAACTCATTCGACCAGGAGCTCGTGGAAAATGCCCAAAGACAATTGTGATAGTAGGGTACATCTGATGTTAGTCGCTCATGCAGACTCCTTAGGATTCCTTTTGAATCCAATGGTGGCCTTGGTAGTATAAATTCTTTCGAGATCAGCCCATGTCATCAAGTTTCAGTGGGATCGACAGACCCTTGGCATCACTCTACGATCTTAAATTGAGAAAGTTTCACTTGGTCATATACCAAAGTGTGACAATCCATTGCCATCCTTCAATGGGGCGCACGATCGATCCAAAAGCCTTATGTTTCCTTGTTGTGCAAAATATTACAAGGTTTTTGAACAAAAAGAAATGGACAACCCTAGGATCAATATTTCAATTGATTGATTATATGTCAAACTGCTCCATTTCCGTCACTCTAAAATTGTCAAGTGACTAGATCAAACAAAACATACACTCTAAGGGAGTCCCCGAAGAGATTTGCAAAAGATAAGGTGAGGTCACATGAGTTATCTCGTCTTTTAGAAAAAGACAGTCAATCTGTGTTTTTTCACACAAAAGAAAAGCAAAAAAATCAAGTCAAAATCAAATCACAAAAATAGGAAAGAATGTCATGGACATTGTACAATTTTTCATTACATTGCATTGTTGCATACAAAGCCTGCATTTACTACATTTCAAGATGAAGGTTGCATGCATCTGCATCCCAAAAATCATGTTCATATTAAGCTATAAGTGCATAGATCTCTCTTTATATGCCAATTTCCCAAACCTAATGTCCTATCTTTTGAGTTTAGGATGAGAGGCCCTCTTAAAGAGTCAACCTCTTGCTTTCTCATAAGGTTGAGCCCTTTGGTACTAGTACCTATTGGCTTGTTTCATAGGACTCAAAGTCCTCTGCCTTTATCTTTCATAGGACTCAAAGTCCTCTGTCATTTACATTTCAAAGACTTCAATGTCTTTTGTCAAGAATTCAATGTCTTCTTTACATTTTCAAATACTATCAAAGTCTTTTGTCTTGCAGAGACTTCAATGTCTTCTACCATTACATTTCAAAGACTATCAAAGTCTTTTGTATTGCAGAGACTTCAATGTCTTCTGCCTTTTACATTTCAAACACTTCAAAGTCTTTTGCCAAAGACTACAATGTCTTCATTTACATTTCAAAGACTTCAATGTCTTTAGTCATTTAAGCTTTCAAAAGACTATAATGTCTTCATTTACATTTCAAAAGACTTCAATGTCTTCAGTCATTTACGCTTTCAAAAGACTACAATATCTTCATTTACATTTCAAAAGACTTCAATGTCTTCTGTCATTTACACTTTCAAAAGACTACAATGTCTTCATTTACATTTCAAAAAACTTCAATGTCTTCAGTCATTTACGCTTTCAAAAGACTATAATGTCTTCATTTATATTTCAAAAGACTTCAATGTCTTCATTCATTTACGTTTTCAAAAGACTATAATGTCTTCATTTGTATTTCAAAATACTTCAATGTCTTCAGTCCTTTACAATTTCAAAAGACTACAATGTCTTTATTTACATTTCAAAAGACTTCAATGTCTTCAGTCATTTACACTTTCAAAAGACTACGATGTCTTAATTTACATTTTGAAAGACTTCAATGTCTTCAGTCATTTACGTTTTCAAAAGACTACAATGTCTTCATTTACATTTCAAAGACTTCAACGTCTTTTGTCTTTTATAGGACTCAATGTCCTTGTCTTTTTGCTTCATAGGACTTGATGTCCTCTGTTCTATGCTTTGAAAAAAAAAAGAAAAAAAGAAGAACTTCAGATGTCTTCCGCTCTACAACACTTCAATATCCTCTTGTTTTCTCAGTTTCACTTCCTTGGTTTTTGCCAGTTGCCCGATCGAATAGCAAGATCGCTCGAACAAAATTAGTGCCCTTATCTTTACTTCGCTTTTATTTCCAATAAAAGATAAGTAAAAAGGGGCAACTGTCATACCTAATTTCATCTGGGGACTATCGTTTGTTGATCTTTTGATCATTGCTAGTCGACTTACAATGTTGAACGCCAGCTATAGTGTGAAACAGATGATCATTCAATGTTTTGATCAAGAATGTGAAAGATACCGAAAGAGAGGGGTAAAAGGGTCATTTCAAGCTTTTTTCTGAACCCTGGCTCACTCAAGCTAGCCTCTGGCTCGCCTGGGCCCCCAAATAGCTTAGGGGTGAAGTAACCAGCTAGCTTGGATGAGAAGGTTAATTCAGGATGAAGCAACAACTCGCTTGGGCGAGCTGCCATGACCCCTAATGCTTGCTTTTTCTATAAATAGGCATGAGGGAGGCTGAGTAAAGGGTTGCAACGTCCAGCACTAAGAGAAATTGAGAGAAATCAGAGAGAAGAAGAAGAAAGAAGAGAAAAACGAGGCCGAGGTGCTACCGAATTGCAACCTTAATCGACTTGTACATCGTTCTTCATTCGTCATCCAGATTAGCATTTGTCTTTAAGGATTTGAACATGATATATGGACCCTTAGGGGTCCTCTTTGTTGTTTTGTGCATCTTCATCTCCTTCTCCTATCATCGATAATCGCTTTTCTTTTGTAAAGTAATTTTTCACCGATCATTAGTCCCACAAGTTATCTTTAAAAAAGGGTTGAAGGTTAATAAGCAAAAACCAAGATAAAACCAACTCATAACTAATTTCTTTTTATCAAATATCACTTGAGATCGTTTCAAGGTCCAATGCCTTAACGATTCTCTCCTCTTTGCAAAATTCAAAAGATTTTTTCAAGGTTCAACGCCTTAAACGACTATCTCCGCTTTTCAAGGTTTAAAACATCGTTTCAAGGTTCGACGCCTTAAACGACTTTTTGTTCGCAATTAAAATAAATCTTTCGAATACATAAAATCAATTTAACACACAAACTTTCAGACTTAAAGAACTACGTAGGTCTGAATTCCTCATCGCACCCGAGGATACGTTGGAGCAAGGGCAACGCCCTTGTCGATCTCAAAAAAAAAAAAATATAAAAAGGGAAAATACACAATTTTGAAGTCATGTTTTGCACACTCGATTAAAAGTTTTCGTCCCTTGTGACGGGCTCGTGGGGTGCTAATACCTTCCCTATGTGATGCAATCCTACCCCCCAAGGGCATTGGATAGAAGATTCCAATAAGATTGGGCTAGAGATGCAAAAGAAGGCCATAGGGTTCTCATGGGCCTTAGGGTAGATTTTGGGCCCATGGGCTCAGTATGAGCCCACTTATCTTTGTACATATTACATTAGGATTTCATCATTTTTGGTCCTTGTATTTAGGGCTCCATAATGTAGGTAGGGTACCCAAGAAATATAGGATTTTTCAGCCTTTGTATTTTAGGGCACCTAGACTAGTTTTTTGTATCAGGGGAAGTTTTGTAATTTCACATGCATTAAATGGATATTTTATGTGCGTTGGTAAATAAATTTAATTGAATTGGGAGAAGCCCAATCCAATTAAATTTTAGAGGGGGAGGTGAGCATTTTCTTGCTACACCCCATTGCCACATCATATAGTCACACTTTGTGCATGTCCTTCATGCTTTGTATGCCTCATGACACCTAAGCACACTTAGTGGAGAATCTTGGACTTGATCTTGGATTAGTGGGCTGAACCATATCTAAAATTCACTAATCATAATTAGTGAAATTTTGGCTCCAAAATTTGGCTCCACAAATTCAATTTCAAATTCAAGTGAAATTTGAATAGAAATTCAAATTTCCCTCCAATTTTGTGTGACACTCGGGCTATAAATAGAGGTCATGAGTGTGCATTTTTTCAACTTTGATAATTTGAGAATTACACTTCAAATTTCAGACCTCATTTGAGGCACAAAATTTCGTGCTCCTTCTCTCCCTCTCCCTCCACTCATCTTCTTCTACCTTCAAGCTCTTATCCATGGCTTCCTATGGTGGTGAGCTTCTTGTTGACTCATCTTCTCCTTGAAGTGGCATCTTCGATCATCTCTCTCTTCCTTCTCCATTCCGCTGCCATTCATTTTCAAGAAGCAAAGGACTCCATAGATGAAGAAGATCCAAGGCCTACAAGCTCCACATGGAGCTGCATCATATGGTATCAAGAGCATCTTCATCTAGATGATGTTCTTTTGCTTTGTCTATCTTTTTGTTCGGTCAATTCACTTTAATTCCTTGTGGTTCATCATATTCTCCATGTATATCCTCCATTGTCTTGTGGTTTGGTGCTATTTAGAGTAGATTCAAAAAAATAAATTGATTGAAAATTAGATCTACACCTGTTCTTGCATTTCAATGGTTCAAATTTTATTGATCTACTCTTGAATCATGTTTTTGTGTTGAGTTTAGATTCTATCTTTTTTCAGTCATAATCTTCTTGTGTTGAACCTTTAGATCTAAATTTTCTTCCAAAATATTGATTAGAAAAAAAAAACACAAAAATCTAAGTGTAAATCACTTAATCCATGTTGTCTTAGAGTCATGTTTAGTCATAATAATTGTCACATTATGTTCTAAGTTTGTGTTGAATTTTTATTTTGATGATTGAATTCTAGATACATTTGTTCATGTATTCTTTTCATTCTTAGCCTAACTTTTTAATTTTTAGTCTAATTCATGCATGTTATTTAGTTCATAACATGTTCTAAATCAATTCCTAGAAGTAGTCTTGTTGTTGAACTTTTTTTTGTTTTCTAAGTTTCCTACATGATGCCTATGATGAAGTTGAGTTATGGTGCTGAGTTGTGACTGGATTTTTGAATCAAAATAAGTCTTAAGCTCTCTTGAATTGTGTTATTCAAGATAATTGAGCATAAGCAAACACAAATTGTAACTATTCAAGCCTTAAGCAACATAAACACTACTCTTGATTTCTAGGTTGAAATCACTGGTGTTGGTAGCTTGAACATACAAACTTTTATAAATTACTGAGAATTGGTCACTACGAATTTTGAGCTGAAATTTTTACTCAATTTTCTAGACATCTGGACCAAAATTATAAAAATAGAACAAAGCGATTTTGATAAAAGGGAAAAATTAATAAAAATCACACAAGTTGGCAGAAAAATCAGTGTCCAGGAAAAAAAAGTGAAAGGGTAGTGTGCTTGTTGTTTTGACTCGAAATTTGTTCTATAATTGGTGCCTATTTTATACCAATCTTAGTTCTGAAATTTCAATTGAAAATTAGTGTGAAAACAAGTGCCAAAACTAGAGGTTTCTTGGGTCTTTTTTTTTGTTTTTTTTACTCTACTCTAGAGCCATTCTAAGTTTCTCTTTGAGTCCTAGCTTGCTTTTATGTGATTTTCATTGCTTTAATTGTTGAATAATCCTTGAAATTTTTTCTTGTTAAAACTCTATTGGTTTAGCTTTCATTTCATTTTTTGGTCTTTGGTTATTGCTTGTCTCTTTGTTTCCTTGTTTGTGAGTTGCCATATAGGGAATTGGAAAGGAGGATTGGTGCCATCCCTTGAAGAATTTGAGTCAAGAAGCAAGGGGCCAACCACCTTAAGAGCTATTGGACTAAGAAGCACTCCAAATTGAGTGAAACACCACAGAGCGAATAGCCACCAAAATTGAAGACTTTTTTTTGTAATTTTGTAATTGGCAATTTGCTTTGCTTTCAAATTTTGTAACAAAAAATCCTTTCATTGGAAGTAAGTTGGGAGCCTCCAATAGGTCACCCTACTTCCATTTGTGTGTAATAATTTTAGGCAATTTTCCCTTAGGATAGTGAGTGTTTTGTTGGGAACCTTAAATGAGTTCATCCAAACACTCTTAGGATCCGCCTAGTTCACATTTCTTGCACTTTAATTTCTTGCTTACTTTCATAGCTTATTTCATTTACCTTCCAATGTCAAACTGCCTAGATAGCTTGCCTTTTACCAATTAGTTTTTACCTTATCTTTCACACCTCTTTTAGTGTTTATTTTGGCTAGTTTCAACCATAGTTTCTTTTACCTTTTGTTTTCAAACCCTCAATAAGCAAGAACCACAACTTAGGAACCATCATGAGTCTTCATTCTTCATCTAGTGTTAATGGTGAGGGTTTTACTCCTAAGGACCCCTTGTATAAGATATTAGATGAGTTGAGATCCCTTAAGTTGTGGAAAGAAAAACAAGAGAGAAAAGAAAAAGGAAAAAAAAAGTGGAAGAAATAAGTCAAGATGAAAGAGAGAAAATAAGAATGGAAGAAAGAAGAAAAACAATGAAAAAAATGAAAAGAGAAAAACATGCCTCCTATAGTAGTCATGACTCTTGCAAGAGTTTAAGTGAAGAACTTAGCGACTATTATAGAGGGCGCCATAGTTCATATACTAAACATCATTCCCAAAGAAGAGAAAATGATAGAAGGCCTCCCATATTTCCATGGAAAAGATAATGTTGAGGCTATCTCATTTCTCTTCATCTTTCTAAAAGTATTTTTTCAATACTTTCTCTTTCAAGAAAAGTTCTTTGATTAAAAACTTATGCTATTCTTTTTCATTCTCTTCTCCGTTTGCCAAAAGAATAGAAGGACTAACCGCCTGAATTCTTTTGTGTCTGTCTTCTCCCTTTGCCAAAAGATTCAAAGGACTAACTACCTGAAAATTCTTTTGATTCTTCCCTTCCCCTTAAGCAAAAGATTTCAAAGGACTAACCGCTTGAGATATCTTTTGTTTCCCCTTACAAAGATTCAAAGGACTAACCGCCTAAAAATTCTTTGTCCCAACACATTGGAGGGTACATCCTTTGTGGTACAAGTAGAGGGTACATCTACTTGGGGATTGTTATACTGAGAACAAGAGAGGGTACATCTCTTGTGGATCAGTTCAAGTGGAAGGTACATCCACTTGGTTATTCAAAGAGAACAAGGGAGGGTACATCCCTTGTGGATCTTTGGCTTGTAAAGGATTTTACAAGGTTGAAAAGAAATCTCAAGAACCGCAGGTTGCTTGGGGACTGGATGTAGGCACGGTTTGTGGCCGAACCAATATAAATCTTGTGTTTGTCTTCTTCTTCCCTACACTCTTTAATTTCCGCTGTGTACTTTTTATTATCGCTTTTACTTTTGGTTAAGTTTCTATTTCTGTTCTTTACTTTCTTGACTTAGTAGTAAAAGCCTAATTGAATCTAGTAACATTAAGAATGATAGATTTTTAATTATTCAAGACACATTCATAATTAATTCAACCCCCCTTCTTAATTATTCCAAGGCCACTTGATCCAACACAACTATTGCTCAAAGAACAACAATAGGGGAATTTTTAGATTCAAGCATCATCTTGCTGGGACTAGATGGGATTCTGAACCTTGTGCTTCAGTGCCTGATGAAGTTAAGATGCTTAGGATGAAAGTTATTGCAGGGGTTGCTAATGCATCAGAGAAGAGAAGAAAATTGAATAGTATTCATGAAGAAGGTATACATACTGAGGGAGTGAAGTCAAATACCAATCAAAATGGAATAGAAGGGAAATGGATGTTTGCTTTCAAAGGAAGAGGAAAAGCAAAATTTGTTCAAGCTAGTGGTGAGGGAGTTCAAGCAACTTTAAATCAATTATATAGAAAAGGTGACAAAGATAAAGTTGATGATCAATGTGCTGAATTTTGGTATACAAGTGTCATTCCATTCAATGTTATTAAAAATCCAGCTTTTGCAAAATTTTGTGGCATGGTTGCAAGATAAGGGTAATATCAGAGAAAAGCTTTTGAAAAGAGCAGTGGAGAAAACTGATGTAATGCTTCAAGAATTTAGGGATGAGTGGAAGAAAACTGGTTGTTCAATTATGTCTGATGGGTGGACAGATAAAAAATGACGTCCAATTTTTAATTTTTTGGTGAACAGTCCAAAAGGGATTGTATTTCTTTATTCATTGGATACCTCAGACATCTCAAAAAAAACTGACAAAGTATTGAAGATGTTGGATGATGTAGTGAATTTTGTCGAAAAGGAGAATGTAGTCCAGGTGATAACTGATAATGCTGCAAATTACAAAGCAGTTGGAGAATTGTTGATGCAGAAACAAGAGCATTTGTATTGGAACCCATGTGTTGCTCATTGCATTGATTTGATATTTGAATATTTTGAGAAACATTTAAAGGTTCATCATACTACTATAAAGAAGGAAAGAATGATCACCACCTACATTTATAGTAGAACAATGTTGATTAGCATCATGAAGAAGTTCACAAATGGAAGAGACTTGATTAAGCCTGGTATGACTAGATTTGCCATAGCTTATTTAACTTTAGCTTGCCTTCATGAATTGAAAGCATCATTGATGAGCATGTTTAGCTCTAAAGAGTGGAAAACAAGCAAGTTTGGAACTTCACAAGAGGGGAGAAAAGTACAGAATATGGCTTTGGATAGTCGGTTTTGGAAGAACGTAACCATGTGCCTCAAAGTTGTTGCCCCTCTTATGGTGCTCCTTCATTTGGTGGATTTAGATGTAAAACCCACCATGGGTTTCATATATGAGTAGATGGAAAATTCAAAAGAGAAGATAAAATGCAACTTTAATAACATCAAGAAAAGGTAAAATTTCTAAACCTTCTCACATTTAAAATTTACTTGTGTACTATTTTAACTATTTCTAATATAGCATATTTGATATCTATGTACTATGTAGCTATGAGCCTGTTTGGAAAATTATTGATGAGAGGTGGGATCATCAGCTTCACAGGCCTTTACATGCAACTGCATAATATCTTAATTCCCATCTACATTATGAACCTACTTTCAGACATGATAACCCTTAGGTGAAAGAAGGGTTTCACATGTGTATGAGAAGATTGGTCAAGGAGGTTGCAAAAAGGAAAAAAAATAATTTGCAACTTGTTGAGTTTCATTTTGCTAGAGGGCTTTTCTCTATGGAAGAGGCAAAGGACAGTAGAAAAGTTGAGCAACTTGGAGAATGGTGGGAGATGTTTGGTGATGGAACTCCAAAGTTGAGGAGATTTGCTATTCATGTATTGAGCTTGACTTGTTGCTCTTCTGGCTGTAAGCGTAATTGGAGCTCATTTGAAATGGTAATTCAATTCAACCTTGTGACTTTATTTTATTTGTTTGATAATTTTACTTATTTGGTTTAGATAGTAATTAAAATTTGATTTTTAATTATAGGTTCATACAAAGAGAAGATATCGCTTACATCAACAAAAAATGAATGACTAAGTCTATGTGATGTATAACTTAAAGTTAAAAAGTAAACAAAATAGATAAAGTATTGCTCTTCCATTTGATGAGATTGAGTCTGGCAATGAATGGATAACTGGAAAGGGATAGAATGATGAGGATGAGCAACCTCGAGGTGAAGGTGATGGTGGCAATGTTGAATTAGTAGGAGATGTTGGAAGAAGTTCAAATGATCTAGTTGTAGACGTTTTTGATCTAGATAATTTAATTTTGGTGGAACCTAATGATGATGCACAATCTAAGGAAGACCTTGATGGTGATGAAAGTGATGATATTCATGGAGATAATCCTATTAGAGGATTGGACATTGTTCTTTGAAGACATTTGTGGTTTTTTTAGTTATTTAAATGTTTTAATTTTGAGAACTTATGTTTTGTAATAGACTAATAGTGTGAACTATGAGCCTATTGTCATTTGTTTTGCAAAATGGTGTATTTTGAATATATTTACTCATTATCCATATGTATTTTCTTTTTTACGAAGTAGACTCTTACGAGTCTACGAGTTGAATCTATGGAGTTCTCACGAGTCTACGTAGACTCTTGATTTTGATAACCTTGGAGAGCAGTATAGTGTTGTACTTGGTATAGGAGCTATTCTTGACCCACGCATAAAGCATTTGTAAGTTTTTTTTTATGTCTATTCAATTAACAATTTAGCTTTTTTTAATTGAATTTTATTATCATTATTGCTTTAGTGATTTCTTTTTCTTTCATTTTATTTGTTTAGCAACTGAAAATGCACAATCAATAACTTGCTTGTAAGATTCGGAAGTCTCAACTAGAAGTTTATTTGGAGGAACCAAATCTGGATTTTAGTTACCATGAAAACTTGGATGTCTTACATTGGTGAAAGGATAATCATAATAGATATCCAAATCTATCCTTAATGGCTCATGATTTGTTGAGCATTCCAATTACTGTCAATTCATCTGGCATTAGTACTATTGTCCTCAACAAGTATAGGAGTCATCTCTTGTCAAAAAATACAAATGCTTTGATTTGTACTCGAACCGGTAGCTTGGTTTTGTTAGTGATGCTAATTTCTTTAATATAAACTTGGTTATTTATTATTATCATAATCATCTACATGTTTCATTCATGTGACTTTGTAAATTTAATTGTTTTCCATTTTGATTTTGTGATATCTAGATGATTAAGGTGTGACGTCAGTGACATCGAAGATAAGAAATGAGAGTCATCTTCCAAAGAAGCATCCAATGTTTTTGATTTGGAAGATGATGAAACTTAATTAGTTAATTTAGTTGTTTTAGTTTGGCTTTGTGAAAATGTCATGGTTATTAGCATTAAGATTACTATTTTGAATTGTTGCTTTATTTTTATTTCATGGATATTGGACTAGTATTGGATTTGTATTATCTAAATGTTGTGAGACTTAGACTTTGTGACTATTATTGATTTATTGTGATGTT
The DNA here is from genome assembly GCF_000004515.6 of Glycine max. Taxonomy (NCBI): domain Eukaryota; kingdom Viridiplantae; phylum Streptophyta; class Magnoliopsida; order Fabales; family Fabaceae; genus Glycine; species Glycine max. The sequence continues at coordinate 38,089,187 of NC_038254.2, read as the reverse complement.
GTCATGGATAATTGGATATTAGACTAGTATTATCTAAATGTTTTTTGTTTTATCCTATGTTTGTAATTTTTGTTTGTATGATAATGAGACTATGAGTATGAGTGTATGCACATCTAATCTGCTTTAAAAATAATTAATTCATTTTTTTCTTTAAAAATTAGCGGGCCGACTCGCCAACCCGTCACCCTGACCAAAAAAAGGACGGGCTAGCGATTTTGGCCCTTTTCTGAAATGCGGGGTGGGCTAACCCGACCTATTTTTGACAAGTTGGTAGTGGGCCAGGTTGGGTCACCCCTTTTTTCTACCCCTAACAAATTTCATGTATTTCCAAAACTTAATCTCAAGAAGAAAAGAACATTCTCTTAGCACTCTTCTTTATGAATATGTAATTTTGTAAATATAATACATCACATTAAGTTAAGAAGAAAGTGGTTCTAAAAGCAAATAATAAATAGTCCACTAGCACCATTAATTAAACTTCAATTCTATTGTAGAAAACATACACCTTGGAAGAGTTAAGAAGAAGAGTTATTTGCATAATCAAATGGGGATTAGTTATGGTTTGAAAGAAATTTGATTACACCACACAACTAGGGTTCAAAATAATCAAAGGGGGAACTCACCACACTGAAACAAAAGCAGAGGCATAGGACGTCGAGAAGACGAGAGTTGCAGTTGGGCTTGGCATAACGACGATGGAGGGAGGTGAAAGAGTAAAGGGTTCATAGCTGTGAAATCTCGTAGAAATAGAGGAAATGAGAGAGGGTTCAAGGGTGAGAGAAACAAAAAGGTTTGAGCTTTCTTACATTCACAGAGAGTGAAAAAGGGAGAAGGCGTGAGGGAAAGAGCTTTGACGGCAATGAATATGAGTTTCAATGATGATGACAACTGTGATGGAGAGCGCGAGGTTGAAAAGATATTGAGCATGATGGTTAGAGCACGAGGATGAAAAGATGAAAACCTTATGAAAAAGATGATGGAAGTCACAAACCAAAAGAGGGGGTGAATTGGTTTTGAAAACAAATCAAAATAGAAACAGAGTTTTGAAAAAGTTTCGCTTCCAAGGATCGTATCACAAACTTTTTGATAAAAACCAATATATATTCAATCACCCGTACACAATATCTTTTTGTTAAAGTTCTTTAAAAATAAGTGTCTTTAAACTTAACAAACTGATCAAGAATACAATGAGAAAGAGAGAAGATCAAGAGAAGATGTACACCAATTTTTAAAATGGTTCTGTGACGCCCTTTACCCCTCGCATATATGTACTAATAATAAAAGGAATAAGAAATTAAAATTAATTAAAAGTTTTTAAAACACATTTAAATACAAGCCTTTCAAAAGGGTAAAAGGCTCACATTCACTTTTCTAACATCATAATAAAACTTGTCCAAATAAATAATAAATCATCTCACCTCAAAACAAGGTCGTCCAAGACTTCATGCAATTAATATAGAAACATATACCCCAATGTCACATCCAATCAGAGCATTGTGTTCCTGTGTCCTCTAGTATAAGGTTTTTTATAGTCATCCACCTAATCATCTGCTCCTACAAACACAAAGTTTGAGATCATCACATGATCCAAACATAAATAGCACATGGGGAGTGAGTTATCACATTCCTAACTAATAGAGAGAAACAAGACAACATATAGGTGTAAATATCATATAAACAAAATACAACTTACTTAAGCATAGCTCACGTTATTTCACCACTTTTTCGCACAACATCACATCACAACACCACACGTCTCATTTGTTTTCACAACATTCATGTACTCAATGATCAAAACGCAATATCACTAAATCAATCCATATCGATTAATACACAAGCGTTATGCAACAGATACACTAAGACTCAATCTTATATGCAATGTGGTACTATGTCAGTGAAAAACCTCGTCGGGGGCCTAGGAGTGCATGACAAGACAAACCACACACTAGCAAGTCAGGTCACTCTCACTAGGTAAAATCATAAGGAGACCAGCCAGGGTCACACTATTTTTTGAGAATGTTCCAACCATATGGGATCAACATAGGCTTAAAGGAGCACTCAAATCGGGTGTATTTACCCCCAAGGCCTACACTCCGAAGAGTCCGTCAGGGCCTCTCCCTCCTAATTTAGGTCCAACCCAGAAAACATTTTAGCACACAGACTCTATCTATGAACTATACAAAACACACGACTCCTCAATTGTTCTCAAAATAATTTTATCTCATTGCGCTTGTGTTTAAACTCGTCGGGTCCCCATAGTGGTTCCCATCACAATACTCGTCGCGCATTAATTCGTCGCCCTCAAAGGGTCTTAGCATTAACTCGTCGCCCTCAAAGGGTCTTAGCATTAACTCATCGCCCTTAAAGGGTCTTAGCATTAACTCGTTGCCCTTAAAGGGTCTTAGTGATGTGCCATCATTTTCTTCTATTTTCTAAACCCTTTTTGCACCATTTTAATTACTGATTGGTCTTAATTGTCAATTAATTAGGCAGTTTTATTATTTGGGCTCATTTAGCTAATTTGATGTTTTTAATCTAATTTCAGGAATTAATGAAACATTGGGCTTAATCCGGATTTTGGTTGTAGACTTGAAGAGGGCAAATAAAGCAGCGCTTACCTTAGTTAATTTCTAATTAGGAAATTTTGCAATTTTATTTTATGTTGTTCAGTGTTTATTTCGTTTTGGGCCAGAGTATTGTAATAGGGCCCAGTGACTTTGAGTGACTCTTTTTAAATAGCGGCCTTGGGATTTGTGCAAGGCTATTTTGTTATGCTATTCATTATTCAGAGCTTTTGTTTTAGGGTTTTCGTTTTTCTGCTTTGATGCTTCTGAGTTCGTAATGCAATTTTACGTTTTCTGCTTTTAATTACAATTTCGTTCTTGCTTCTTCTTCTACTCTCATTTACGTTTCTGTTCCATTTTACATTTCTGTTCGTTTACGTTTCTGTTCGTTTACGTTTCTGCTTCATGTTTCAATTGCGTTTTCTGTTTGAATCCATGGAAGGCTAGATTTTCTGGTGTTGTTTCCTTTTGAGGACGAAGCCCAACTCTCTTTGAGGTTTCGCTTGCAATGTGGTTTCCTGGTAGTTCTCCCTTCACCAGTATCCCAAATTCGTGAATATTAATCAGTGCACGCTTCGTGTTCGATTAATTGCCTCTGAGCCTAACTTGCGTTCATGCTTAATGGACGAAGGGCTAACTGGTGTATATGGTGCCTAATCACGTATTGAAAATCCTAAGTTGATTTTTGCTTAGTAAATTGAAATAGGGTTGGATTAAGTGGTTGACTGTTAGGGACGAATTCTCCATAACCCAGGATAAGAGAATGGCTTCTGAATCAGAGGAAACAACCCGTTTTTAATATTAGTAGTTTCGTATTCCAGTTTACTTGTTCTGCTCTTTAATCACAAAACAAACAAACCCCCCCCCCAATCGTTATTGTTATTGTTACTGCAAGTATATTATGAACATTTGGTTTGTCACTGCTCGTTGGGAAACGACCTAGGATCACTTCCTAGTTACTGCATTTTCATGTTTATTTGATTCGGGTACGGCCTCGATCAAATTTGGCGCCGTTTCCGGGGAGCAGTGTCCAAAGGTTCATAATAGCTAGCTATTGTTGTGTGTTTAATTCTTTCGTGTTTTATGTTTAAATTGTTAGTATTGTGTTAGTATGTGTGTTAGTGTTGTTTAGTGTCCTGGTATTGTGTATAATGTGTGTTCTGTTTCAGTTTTCCCATTAAGCGTTTCCCCTGTTTCAGTCTTGGGTGTTTTGCTGTGAAGATTGTGCTTGCGGCAAAATAGAGTAGTAGTAGAAATCAATTAGAGACGGATTTTAGCGACCACCCATGCTGAATTATTTGTGATTTTTTGTTTTAGTAGCTAGGGTTGTTATTTTTGGCTGAATTTTTTTGTGGTAACTTCTTTTAATCCATATTTTGTGGGAAAAATAGCTAGAGCCTTTAGTTTGGTCAGATTTAAAAGTTCCAAAAAAGTAGCAAATTTTGTGTTTGTCAAAACTTCAAACGGCCATAACTTTTGCTCCGGTTATCAGAATCGCAATTATTATATATGCATTTGGGGTAGAAAAAAATTTCCTACGCCGTGGCAGCCTGCCATAGGCTGGCTGAGTTCTCCATCGTTCAAAAAAAGCGATTCTGTCAAAAGTTTTTTATTTTTCAAGTTTTATTCACTTATTTTTCTTAACCTACCAATTTTAGCTTTCATAGTTAGACTTTGAATTTTTGTTTGAAATTTTTTGTGCTATCTTCTCATCATTTTATAAGGTTTCTCACAAAATTTCAAGTCATTTGGATATCATTTGAGGGTAGCTGTAGTTCAAACCTACACCTTTATTTACATGACAAGGCAACTAGTTGTGCATGCTGAATGTAGTGTATGACTAGAGGCAATCCATCTGACTTACAACCCTTTGACCCTGAGATAGATAGTACATTTCATAGATTAGTTAGGCATCATTTTATACCTTTTGATCATCCTGAGCATTCCATTACTGGTGAATCTGTGCATTCTGTTATTGGTGATTTTGAACATCCTGATCTTGAGCATTATAATTTTGAGCATTCTGATTTTGAGCACTCTGATTTTGCACATTCTGAGAACATGGCACAACCTCCACCCTGTGAGAGGACTCTAAGGGAAATGGCTGCACCCCCAGATGTCCAAGAGGATCACATATTTCTGAAGGCTTTTCCTCATTCATTAGAGGGAGTGGCAAAGGACTGGCTGTATTACCTTGCTCCAAGGTCCATCACGAGCTGGGATGACCTTAAGAGAGTATTCTTAGAAAAAATTTTCCCTACTTCCAGGACCACAGCCATCAGGAAAGATATCTCAGGTATTAGACAACTTAGTGGAGAGAGCCTGTAAGAGTACTGGGAGAGATTTAAGAAATTATGTGCTAGTTGCCCCCACCATCAGATTTCAGAGCAGCTTCTTCTCCAATATTTTTTATGAAGGACTCAGTAATATGGAGAGAAGTATGATAGATGCTGCCAGTGGTGGAGCCCTTGGAGACATGACTCCTGCTGAAGCCAGAAATTTAATTGAGAAGATGGCTTCCAACTCCCAGCAGTTTAGCGCCAGAAATGATGCCATAGTCATTAGAGGAGTGCATGAGGTAGCTACAAACCCATCTGCATCATCTGAAACTAAGAAGCTTGAAGGCAAACTGGATGCATTGGTTAACTTAGTAACCCAGCTGGCCTTGAATCAGAAATTTGTTCCTGTCGCAAGAGTTTGTGGTTTGTGCTCCTCTGCTGACCACCATACAGACCTTTGCCCTTCCATGCAGCAACCTGGAGCAATTGAGCAGCCTGAAGCTTATGCTGCAAACATTTACAATATACCTCCTCAACCTCAGCAGCAAAATCAACCACAGCAGAACAATTATGACCTCTCCAGCAACAGATACAACCCTGGATGGAGGAATCACCCTAACCTCAGATGGTCCAGCCCTCAGCAACAACAACAGCAGCCTGCTCCTTCCTTCCAAAATGCTGCTGACCCAAGCAGACCATACATTCCTCCACCAATCCAACAACAGCAACAGCCCCAGAAACAACCAACAGTTGAGGCCCCTCCACAACCTTCCCTCGAAGAACTTGTGAGGCAAATGACTATGCAGAACATGCAATTTCAGCAAGAGACCAGAGCTTCCATTCAGAGCTTGACTAATCAGATGGGACAATTAGCTACACAATTGAATGAACAACAGTCCCAGAATTCTGAAAAGCTACCTTCTCAAGCTGTCCAAAATCCCAAAAATGTCAGTACCATTTCATTGAGGTCGGGAAAGCAGTGTCAAGGACCTCAACCCGTAGCACCTTCCTCGTCTGCAAATGAACCTGCCAAACTTCACTCTACTCCAGGAAAAGGTGATGACAAAAATTTACCTAACAATTTCTGTGCAGGTGAATCTTCTTCCACAGGTAATTCTGATTTGCAGAAGCAGCACATTCCTCCTCTTCCATTCCCTCCAAGAGCAGTTTCCAACAAAAAAATGGAAGAGGCAGAGAAAGAGATCTTGGAAACGTTTAGAAAAGTAGAGGTAAACATACCTCTGTTGGATGCAATAAAGCAAATTCCAAGATATGCCAAATTCTTGAAGGAGCTGTGCACTAATAAGCGGAAGCTTAAAGGAAGTGAATGGATTAGCATGGGCAGAAATGTCTCCGCATTGATTGGTAAATCTGTTCCTCAAATTCCTGAAAAATGCAAAGATCCAGGTACATTCAGCATACCTTGTATTATAGGGAATAGTAAGTTTGACAATGCCATGCTAGACTTAGGAGCTTCTGCTAGTGTTATGCCTCTGTCTATTTTTAATTCTCTATCTCTAGGTCCCTTACAGTCAACTGATGTGGTAATTCATTTAGCTAATAGAAGTGTTTCCTACCCTGTTGGTTTCATAGAAGATGTCTTAGTTAGAGTTGGTGAACTGATTTTCCTTGTTGATTTTTATATTTTGAATATGGAAGATGGATTTTCTCAAGGATCAGTTCCCATCATTCTAAGCAGACCCTTTATGAAAACTGCTAGAACTAAGATAGATGTTTATGCAGGCACGCTATCCATGGAGTTTGGTGATATAACTGTTCATTTTAATATTCTGGATGCTATGAAATACCCATCTGAAGATCTTTCTGTATTTCGTGCTGAAATAATTGACCATGTTGTTGATGAATACACGACTGATCTTTATTCTAATCTGCATGCCTCTCACTCTTCATGCATTGAGTCTGAAATTGTACTTGATCATATGTCTAAATTTGATGCTGAGAGTGAATCTGAGAGTGATATTGATTGCATGCCTGGTGGTGGTGTTTTACCTCTTGAGATTGATTTTATAGAGTCAGATAGGACTAACCATGTTTCAGGAAGTACACATACCTCTGACTTTCTTTATGAGGTAAAGGCTGAGAAACCATCTCCTTCTACCACTATCCAGTCGACCACACCAGAGTTGAAGCCTCTGCCATCAAATTTAAAATACGCTTACTTGGATGATAGCAAGAGTTTTCCAGTGATTATATTTGCCTCCCTTGCTGATGAGCAAGAGGAGAAGTTGTTGTCAGTTCTCAAGAAACATAAGAAGGCTATAGGCTGGACCTTGGCGGACATTCCTGGTATTAGCCCATCCACATGTATGCATCGAATAAATTTAGAGGATGGAGCTAGACCAGTAAGACAACCACAGAGAAGACTCAACCCGGTGATTCTTGACGTAGTGAAGAAGGAGATAACCAAGCTTTTGCAAGCTGGAATCATTTATCCTATCTCCGACAGCCAATGGGTGAGTCCCGTCCAGGTAGTCCCGAAGAAGACCGGCCTCACAGTGATAAAAAATGAGAAGGAGGAGCTAATTCCTACTCGGGTACAGAACAGTTGGAGAGTCTGCATTGACTATAGGAGGCTGAACCAGGTTACCAAAAAGGACCATTTTCCCCTGCCATTCATTGACCAGATGCTTGAACGCCTGGCAGGTAAATCCCACTACTGTTTCCTTGATGGTTTTTCTGGTTATATGCAAATTACTATTGCTCCTGAGGATCAGGAAAAGACCACATTCACCTGCCCCTTCGGCACTTTTGCTTATAGGAGGATGCCTTTCGGCCTGTGCAATGCCCCTGGTACCTTCCAGCGGTGCATGATTAGTATTTTCAGTGATTTTTTAGAAAATTGCATAGAGGTGTTTATGGATGATTTCACTGTATATGGATCCTTTTTTGATGGTTGTTTGAATAGTTTGGAAAAAGTTTTGAATAGATGCATTGAAACTAACCTTGTTCTAAATTTTGAAAAATGTCATTTTATGGTTGAGCAACGTATAGTTTTAGGCCACATTATTTCCAATAAGGGTATTGAAGTAGATCCTGCAAAAATTTCTGTTATTTCACAATTGCCTTACCCCTCTTGTGTGCGAGAGGTGCGATCTTTTCTTGGTCATGCAGGATTCTACAGGCGCTTTATAAGGGATTTTAGCAAAGTAGCCCTTCCACTGTCCAACTTGTTGCAAAAGGAGGTGGAGTTTGACTTTAATGACAGATGCAAAGAGGCTTTTGATTGCCTCAAAAGAGCGCTGACTACCACCCCCATCATCCAGGCACCCGATTGGATAGCCCCTTTTGAGCTTATGTGTAATGCATCAAACTATGCATTGGGGGCTGTCCTTGCTCAGAAAATTGATAAATTGCCCAGGGTGATATATTATGCTTCTAGGACTTTAGATGCTGCCCAAGCGAATTATACTACTACTGAGAAAGAGCTTTTAGCCATAGTTTTTGCTCTTGAAAAATTTCGATCTTATTTGCTTGGTACCCGCATTATTGTTTACACTGACCATGCAGCTCTAAAGTACTTGTTGAAGAAGGCTGATTCTAAGCCTAGGTTGATCCGATGGATGCTCTGGCTCCAAGAGTTTGACTTGGAGATCCATGATAGGAGCGGAGCACAAAATCTGGTTGTTGATCATTTGAGTCGGATCGAACGTGTATCTGATGCAGATTCACCTATTCGGGATGATTTCCCGGATGATCATTTGTATATACTGTATAGTATTTCTGACTCTCTTTCTACTCCCTGGTTTGCTAACATTGTCAATTATTTAGTTGCTTCTATTTTTCCTCCCTTAGCATCTAAGGCCCAAAAAGATAAAATTAAAAATGATGCTAAGCATTTTATTTAGGATGACCCCTACTTGTGGAAATTGTGCAGTGATCAGGTCATTAGACGGTGCATTCCAGATCATGAGACTGACTCAGTCCTGCAGTTCTGTCATTCTTGCGCACCGGGAGGTCATCTGGGTGTTCAAAGGACAACTCGCAAAGTGCTTGATTGTGGTTTTTATTGGCCCACCATCTTTAAAGATGCGTGGAAGATCTGCAGCACTTGTGAGCAGTGTCAGAGAGCAGGAAATACACTTACATGGCGACAACAAATGCCTCAGCAACCTATGCTATTTTGTGAGGTGTTTGATGTCTGGGGTATAGATTTCATGGGCCCTTTTCCTGTCTCTTTTGGTTATTTTTACATTCTCCTTGCAGTTGACTATGTTTCAAAATGGGTGGAAGCCAAACCCACTAGAACTAATGATGCTAAAGTTGTTGCAGATTTTGTCAGGTCTAATCTGTTCTGCAGGTTTGGAGTACCTAAAGCAATTGTTAGTGATCAAGGAACCCATTTTTGCAACAGAACAATGCATGCCCTGCTTAAAAAGTACGGGGTGGTACACAGGGTATCCACACCATACCATCCCCAGACCAATGGACAGGCAGAAATTTCTAACAGGGAAATCAAGAGAATTCTAGAGAAGATTGTGCAGCCAAGCAGGAAAGATTGGAGTACCAGACTTGATGATGCTCTCTGGGCTCATCGGACTGCCTACAAAGCACCCATAGGAATGTCTCCTTATCGGGTTGTCTTTGGAAAGGCATGTCATCTTCCAATGGAAATTGAGCACAAAGCATACTGGGCAGTGAAGACTTGCAACTTCTCTATGGATCAAGCTAGTGACGAAAGGAAGTTGCAACTGAGTGAGTTAGATGAAATCCGTCTAGAAGCCTACAAGAATGCCAAGTTCTACAAAGAAAAGACCAAGAAGTTCCATGATAGCATGATAGTTAAAAAGGACTTCATGGTTGGGCAAAAAGTGCTATTGTATAATTCTAGGCTTGGACTCATGAGTGGTAAGTTGAGGTCTAAGTGGATTGGTCCTTTTGTTGTTACTAATGTTTTTCCTTATGGTACAGTTGAGATCAAAAGCGACTCCACAAACAAGAGCTTCAAGGTCAACGGACATCGACTTAAGTCATTCCTCACGAACCCTTCTTTAGTGGACGTAGTGGTGGAAGAGACTTCCTTACTCCACCCTACTCTTCCTCCACCATGACTTAGGGAGTTTTTCTTTTCCTATCTCCTTCTTTGCTTTCACTACACTTGTCTGATTCTATTTGATGATTTAATTGTTTTTAATCTTTTAATTGCGCTACATTGAGGACAATGTGTTGTTTAAGTATGGGGGGAGTGTTCTTTGGTTTTGCTAGTTTTGTTGGTTTTGTTAATTTGTTAATGTTGTTAGTTTCGTCGGATTTTTAGTTTAATATTTTGGGTTAATTTTGTATGCATGTACGACTTTTGCATGTTTTTCTTTGAATTATAGGATATGTTCAAGAAATGGGTAATTGTTTTGAAAATAAAAGTTCTTGACATTTTGTGACTTGAAATCCTTGATTCTCCTCTACATGTCATGATAGTTTTGAAAGCTCAATTTGAAAGTGATGAGTTTACCTTTGTGAGAATTTGAGCCATCCTTAAAGGAGCACTCAAATCGGGTGTATTTACCCCCAAGGCCTACACTCCGAAGAGTCCGTCAGGGCCTCTCCCTCCTAATTTAGGTCCAACCCAGAAAACATTTTAGCACACAGACTCTATCTATGAACTATACAAAACACACGACTCCTCAATTGTTCTCAAAATAATTTTATCTCATTGCGCTTGTGTTTAAACTCGTCGGGTCCCCATAGTGGTTCCCATCACAATACTCGTCGCGCATTAATTCGTCGCCCTCAAAGGGTCTTAGCATTAACTCGTCGCCCTTAAAGGGTCTTAGCATTAACTCGTCGCCCTTAAAGGGTCTTAGTGATGTGCCATCATTTTCTTCTATTTTCTAAACCCTTTTTGCACCATTTTAATTACTGATTGGTCTTAATTGTCAATTAATTAGGCAGTTTTATTATTTGGGCTCATTTAGCTAATTTGATGTTTTTAATCTAATTTCAGAAATTAATGAAACATTGGGCTTAATCCGGATTTTGGTTGTAGACTTGAAGAGGGCAAATAAAGCAGCGCTTACCTTAGTTAATTTCTAATTAGGAAATTTTGCAATTTTATTTTATGTTGTTCAGTGTTTATTTCGTTTTGGGCCAGAGTATTGTAATAGGGCCCAGTGACTTTGAGTGACTCTTTTTAAAAAGTGGCCTTGGGATTTGTGCAAGGCTATTCTGTTATGCTATTCATTATTCAAAGCTTTTGTTTTAGGGTTTTCGTTTTTCTGCTTTGATGCTTCTGAGTTCGTAATGCAATTTTACGTTTTCTGCTTCTAATTACAATTTCGTTCTTGCTTCTTCTTCTACTCTCATTTACGTTTCTGTTCCATTTTACATTTCTGTTCGTTTACGTTTCTGTTCATTTACGTTTCTGCTTCATGTTTCAATTGCGTTTTCTGTTTGAATCCATGGAAGGCTAGATTTTCTGGTGTTGTTTCCTTTTGAGGACGAAGCCCAACTCTCTTTGAGGTTTCGCTTGCAATGTGGTTTCCTGGTAGTTCTCCCTTCACCAGTATCCCAAATTCGTGAATATTAATCAGTGCACGCTTCGTGTTCGATTAATTGCCTCTGAGCCTAACTTGCGTTCATGCTTAATGGACGAAGGGCTAACTGGTGTATATGGTGCCTAATCACGTATTGAAAACCCTAAGTTGATTTTTGCTTAGTAAATTGAAATAGGGTTGGATTAAGTGGTTGACTGTTAGGGACGAATTCTCCATAACCCAGGATAAGAGAATGGCTTCTGAATCAGAGGAAACAACCCGTTTTTAATATTAGTAGTTTCGTATTCCAGTTTACTTGTTCTGCTCTTTAATCACAAAACAAACAAACCCCCCCCCCCAATCGTTACTGACACTGTTACTGCAAGTATATTATGAACATTTGGTTTGTCACTGCTCGTTGGGAAACGATCTAGGATCACTTCCTAGTTACTGCATTTTCATGTTTATTTGATTCGGGTACGGCCTCGATCACTTAGCATTAACTCGTCACCCTTGAAGGGTCTTATAGTTGTGTGATTGTACAATTCATAGCTCACAACTCAATGTACACAACATCTCAATGCACTAATATATTACGAGTCAATACATACTCAATTTATCACATATATTCGGTCTCAATCACAATGGTATAATCCCAAAATAGTGTGTTATCACACCTCATGAATCATACATACTTTACCTATGAACTATACAATACACACAACTACTTAATTGTTTTCAAAATCATTTTAACTCGTCGCGCTTGTGATTAAACTCGTTGGGTTCCCACAGTGGATCCCATCACAATACTCGTCGCCCTTAAAGGGTCTTACAATTGTGTGATTGCACAGTTCATAGCTCACAACTCGATACACACATCTCATCTCAATACACATTTATTTCACCATTCATCACAGGTTTAATTTATCACATACTCACAATTTGAATCACCATTTCATAATCTCAACATAACAATTTATATAAAAGGTTTATCACAACATGGGGAGTAAAACCCCTCAAATAATTTTACACAATTATATCAAAATCAATTAATCAAAATCATGGGTCAAAACACAAAAACATGAAAAGCACTCAAGTTTATCAATCAATTCTCATCTCATCAGAACATCAATTGGTACGTAAAACACAACAATATTGTATTTATAATTGTAAAGGAAAAATTATAATTCAATAAACATCCCAAAATAAACTTCAATTTAATCCTCTAAGGTTCCCTACACATGTTCATTCTAACCCCAATTGCAATAAAATCATCCCTTACCTCTAAAGGGCTCACATGTGTATTGTGACAGCAATAGTGGCATCTCTAGCGGTTTCTTGAGATTCCTCAAGTTTTTCCTACTCTGATAGGGTTCCCAAACGTTAGAGAGAAGGAGAAGGGATTAAAGCTTCCATTCCACTGTCTACGTGCGATGAGTATTTCTCCTTTCACAGATATTACTTTACGAATCCCAACGGTGAAGATGTGCAAAAGTGAATTGCGAACCACATATCAAAATTTCACAACAATCAAATGGTTAACGAATCTGGGGTCGTAGTTTTACTGAGACAGTTTTGGATTTCTATAGGAAAAGAAAAAGCTACGATGCAAAGGATATTTCTCTCAACTCCGACATGTTTTCATAATTCCCAATAGTGAGAATGTTCAAAAATGGGTTCCAAACCTGGTACTCAAATTTCCCGATGATCCAACGACGAATATGCCCAAGATCATCTTTTTTCTAGAACAGGTTTGGTGGTATGCGGGAAAAGAGAGGGTTTTGGGAGGAAGAGAAGGGAAAACGAAATTGAGAGGAAGATGAGGCTTAGAAGCTATCATCAGTCTTAAAACTGACCTAACATGTCTCTAATTATAGCTAGGGTACTCACAACCTATTATTTACTCTATTTATTTATTTTTATTATTTTATAAAAAGTAACTCTACTTTATTTCCTATCAAATAAATAAATCAAATATATTTTTTTTCTTCAAATCATTATTTTAATACAACTATTTCTCTTTATTTAATTAATTATAAAAACCTCACCATTTTCTAAAATGTTATTTTTTTTACTAAAAAAACCTTTTTAATTTATTTACGAAAAATGGGATGTTACAGGTTCACTCTCTTTCTCTAGAGAAACTACTCTAGTAATCTAATTCAACCTGAATTAGATTTCCACTATGCATTTTGAATTTTTACAATCAATCTTAGATCCTATCTAGAAAAATAGACTTAGGCACCCAATCCTAGGGTCCTTTGTGAATGAAAACCTAAGACACACCTACCTTTAGCTCAAATTAGAAAACCTTATTCTAGCATGCTTTCATAAACTCATGCATATGCTACAACAAAGTGTAAAAAACAAATGAAAACTTGAGTCAAGGAGAGACACAACCTGATCATTCAAATGCAAGAACTAAAACTTGATTGAATTGATCTCACAAGATGTTAACAACTCACTTTAACCATGAACACTTTAGAAACAAAGACTAGAGTGTGTGGGTCGCAAAATCTCTTTCTTTTACCTTTGTTATGTTATTGAAAGTGAGAACACAAGGTGGTTATTTATAGATAAAATAATTATAACCATCTATAATCGATTAAATTGCCAAAGTAATTGATTATTTCAAAGAAGTAATCAATTAGATTATCATTTTAATAGATTAAAGTGTTCTTCCCAAAACCTGGAAAACGTTCAAGAGCAATGTAATTGATTAGATTCTTGATTTAATCGATTAAAGTGATGTTGATCACTCTTGGCAACATTTTAAAGAATGATGTAATTGATGACGATCACCTAGTAATCAATTAAAGCAGAGACTCATGAAAACCAGACATGGTCTCAACAAAATTGTGTAATCAGTTATAGATAACTGGTAATCGATTAAAGCAGAGACTCGTGAAAACCAGGCATGGTCTCAACAAAATTGTGTAATCGATTACATATAATTGGTAATCAATTAAACTAGAACAATGATCTCTCTACAAGCTTCTCAAAGAACTTGCGTAATCGATTACGGATAGTTGGTAATCGATTAAAACGGAGAGTTTATGGTCTAACGAAGTTTCTAACTTTAGAAACAATCTCCCTACCTTTACATGATGATGCATGATGTACATATGGATAGATTAAGACTAAGATGCAACAATCAATACAAATGCCACTCAATGAATAGGGCATGTAAAAAGACAAAACTCTTCAAGCTTCAAAGCTTAATATTCATGTTGCTCCCCCTATCTCTAACACCTTATACCCTTATGAAAGAAGATTTTTTTAAAAATGATGTTGAAAATTTACATTCAACAATGGTTTTCATAAAAATGATGTTGAAAAGTTACATTCAAAGACGATTTTCAAAGAACTGATGTTGAGACTTGGCACTTATTTGCAAAAATGCAACTGTGTTTACTTCAACGATGTTTTTCTATAAACCGATGTTGTTGCAACATTGTAGAAAGATTTTTTTTTCTAGTAGTGTTAGTGTGGTAACAATAAAGGAAGAATCTTAGGAATGGGAAGTATCTGAAACTCTACACATGTAAGCATTGAAATTGTTAAAAGATAGGAAAAACAAATGATAGAAGAAGAGAGATCACACAATAGCGAAAGTTTTATTGTGAATTACAAAAATAATAGATACAATGAAGATTTTGGGTTCAGAAGCTCTCTTTAACTGGCTTTGAACCCTGCTAACAAACTCCTCTTATAGAAGCATACAAACATAACAGAATAACCGAAAAATAGTGACAACACAAAACATAGCCAATGAACCATCTAAATTCTCATGCTTTTATCTTTTAAATTCTTTTAATTTTAGGTTTTTGATGTTAAAATCATATTTTCTACCACCTCTGGACCTAATTGTAAGCAACCAAAATATATTTTTAGACTGAAATATAAGCATATTTTAACTACTTTGACCCTATTTAATGATATAAATCATCCCAAAAATACCCTTCAATTAATTGTGATTATAATTTCAAAAACTCTTTTTTATTCTTAATATCAAGTTTCAATGAAGGAAATTTTAGAAAAAAAGATTATTTTTTAAATGTCATTAGAAGAAAATGATATTAACCAACTTTCTTAATCCTTGTGTAAGTTAGTTAAATTTGCTTATATTTATGTCTAATGGTTGTACAATCTTCTTAATCAATTATTTGGCTAAAAAATATTTTTATTTCTCTAAACTTAGATTCATAGCCAGAGAAAATCGATTTTTTCCTAAAAAATTGAATTTTAAATTTTCATTACTCTCGCCAACACCTTAAAGACGAGAATTTTGCACCAGAGCCCCACACCAATCTGACTTAACTCTCTGCCAATATGGTTGAACCCAACTTATGCACACTAACTCCATCCGCGCAACAATATTTTTGTTGTACCCACCAAATAGAGCCTTAGGAAGAAAATCATGTAACATCACCTTACACACACCATGTTAAAACACACTGAAATCAATTGAACAAAACAATGTATGTTTTGCTAAACTTTTTATCATTATTATTTAAATCTATAAATTCATGAATTCCTTTATAATTTTTTAAATTCTTGTGATATAAATACATTAAAATTCAAACAATGAAATCTTTATTATAAAAGTGTTTTATAGAAAATCTTATAAGTCATTACATTTTTACACAATCTTTTAAAATTTATAAGACTTTTTTTTTTATCGAAATAGTCTTTTAATATTTCAATTTAATACATCCTCTAAATATAACTCTCTATTACATGTGTATCATGTGAATTTCATTTATTTTTCTAAAACCATGAAAATGGAAGAAATTGAAAGGATATTAACCAATTTATACCGCATGGTTCTACACGTCTATGAAAGACATACATTGTAAAGTTAAAAATACAATAAAAATTAAATCATAACAAGATGACTTCTAGGGTGAGGGACTACATATTGTTAGACATGTGGCCTAAAAAATCTTAAGAAGAGGTGAATTAATTTCCCACTAACAAACTTTTAACCCCCTTCTAAAAGAAGAGATAAGCTCAGAATGCAGAAGAATCAGCAATCAATTTAATAATGTTCTTTAAACATGCAAGACAAAATTGATTGCAATAAAATGAATGAGATAAGGGAAGAGATAATGCAAACACAGTTTTTATACTAGTTCGGCAAAGTCTGTGCCTACGTTCAGTACTCGAGCAACCCACTTGAGATTTTCCACTCCCTTTGTAAAAATCTATTTACAAAGTCTGGACCATACAGGGACAACCCATCCCTTGTGTTCAAGAATCCTTACAACTTAA
The DNA here is from genome assembly GCF_000004515.6 of Glycine max. Lineage (NCBI taxonomy): Eukaryota > Viridiplantae > Streptophyta > Magnoliopsida > Fabales > Fabaceae > Glycine > Glycine max. The sequence continues at coordinate 38,072,582 of NC_038254.2, read as the reverse complement.
GAGACCCTCAATCCCTTAATCAATCTCTTCGAATGAGAAGAAAGAAAGAAGAATTCTCTCTTGAAGAGAAGGATATTACAATTGAAGTCCATGGAGAAACCCTTAATGGATTTGCAAGTGTTTGCCCAAGAGTTTCTTTTGAGAGAGCATTTGGCACTGAAGTTCTCTTGGAATATCTCTCTCATACATTTTGTGTCCCAAGTCACCTATTTATAGGCCTTTGATGACCATTCAAAAATCTCTTGAATAGATGTGACTCTCAGGAGTTATTTTCTGAAGAGTTGTGACTCTTGGGAGTTATTTTCTAAATTTTTGAATTTTTGAATTCTTGACTTGGATCAAACTTGAGAAGCGCTTATCTTTGGCATCATCAAAATCATGTATACATACATTCACATTCTCCCCCTTTTTTATGATGAAAATCAAGTGATTTCTTTTCGACATCATCAAAACAATGCATGATCCATATTCTCTTCCTTTTTTATGATGACGCTCGTTATCCAAGGCTTGATCTTTTTGGCATCATCAAAATCTTCATGATTTACATTCTCCCCCTTTTTGATGATGACAACCACGTGTAGGTTAAAAGCAACAACAACAAAAAAAATATCCATTTGTATATAGTTTTACTTTCCCTTTGTTTTGCAATGATTGCTTATATGAGACAGTTGAAGATTTCATGTATAAAAAGCTGTCTCATAAAGATTTCATATATCTTTTATCTATCTCTCCCCCTTTGTCAACATCAAAAACAAATAGAGAGGAGAAAAATATTACCACTTGTTGCAATGTATGAGAATCAAGTGATACCAAAAGGCATTAAAACAAACTATTTTGCACCCACAAAAATACATATCCAGTATAAAACAATCAATATATAATAATAATAAATCGTCAAAAGTAATCTATAATCAACATAACCTTTAAACATAATCATCAAAATCAATCATCAAAGACAATCATAATAACTCTCAAACACAATCATCATAGACAATCAATCATCAAACATTTCAAATCAAATTAATTAAATTAACAAATCAACTAACTATGCACAATAATTTATTTTCCAAAAAAAAAATTCAAATTTCAAATTTCAATTTCAAATTTTAAATTTCAACTTTCAAATTCCAACTTCCATTTTCAACTTTCAACTTCCAATAACTTCCACTTCCAACTTCCAAATTTTAATTTCAAATTTCAAATTTAATTTTTTTCAAATTCAAATTTCAAATTCAAAATTTCTTTTTCTAAATTTGAAATAGTTTTCTTAAAATATGAAACTAATTTGAAAAGTTTAATAGATTAGACAATCAAAAACTCAATAAAAAAAATAATAAAAAACAATCAAAACTCAATCAAGAACAATAAAAAAAAATCACAATATTAATCAAGCAAAAACAAGCACAATAACACATCAATCAAAAACATAATCAAACACAATCAATCAAACACACAATCAAAAGCAATCAACAAAACACAATAAAAAACAATTATTAAAGACAATCATCAAATACAATCAAACACACAATCAAAAGCAATCATCAAAACACAATAAAAAACAATTATCAAAGACAATCTAAACTCAAGTAGAAAACAAGCATCAAAAGTAATTAATAAAAAACAAGTGACCTGTTGGTATCATTTGATATCACTTGTTGGGCTTGTTGATCAAGTGACCTTTGTTGTCTCCATAAATCACATATTCACTTTTCTTGGGGAAAAATGTGGCCTTTGTTTGTTGTCTTCATAAATCACATATCCACTTATTTTGGGGAGAAATATGAATAAACTTTGATGCATGCCATGTGTTTGGAGAAATTGCTATCAATGTATCGACTTTGCTCTTCTCCGTTTTCATAATCTTTCATCATGATACCTAGACTTGTGATTTTATTCTTTGAATCACTTGAAGAATTTATGACATTATCTTCCCAAGTGATGTATCCTTTCTTTTCTTTCTTCTCTTTGAAATTCCTCTTGTCAGATTTTTCATTCTTCTTTTGAAGAAAGGACAATTGAATCTCATGTGCCCAGATTGATCGCATTCAGCATTTTGGGGCTAAGGATGAATCTTCTTCTTTCTTGTTTCATCATCATCTTGTTTCTTCTCTAGTTTTTTTTATGTAGTTTCATTTCTCTCTACCATTGTGGGAATAAAGGAATCAAATTCAATGGCTTCCCATATCTTTAAATCTATGGCTTCTTTAAAGATCTGCATTCGAGTTTTCCAATAATGATAACCCTCACCATTGAACATAAGTTAGATGAGGCCATATCTATTCTTGAAGTTTTTAAACTTTATACAAGAATCCTGCTCTGATACCACTTGTTAGACATGTGGCCTCAAAAATCTTAAGAAGAGGTGAATTAATTTCCCACTAACAAACTTTTAACCCCCTTCTAAAAGAAGAGATAGGCTCAGAATGCATAAGAAGTAGCAATCAATTTAATAATGTTCTTTAAACATGCAAGACAAAATTGATTGCAATAAAATAAATGAGATAAGGGAAGAGAGAATGCAAACACAGTTTTTATACTGGTTCGGCAAAGTCTATGCCTACGTCTAGTACTCAAGCAACCCACTTGAGATTTTTCACTCCCTTTGTAAAAATCCGTTTACAAAGTCTAAACCACACAAAGACAACCCATCCCTTGTGTTCAAGAATCCTTACAACTTAAGAGACCCTCAATCCCTTAATCAATCTCTTCGAATGAGAAGAAAGAAAGAAGAATTCTCTCTTGAAGAGAAGGATATTACAATTGAAGTTCATGGAGAAACCCTTAATGGATTTGCAAGTGTTTGCCCAAGAGTTTCTTTTGAGAGAGCATTTGGCAATGAAGTTCTCTTAGAATATCTCTCTCATACATTTTGTGTCCCAAGTCACCTATTTATAGTCCTTTGATGACCATTCAAAAATCTCTTGAACAGATGTGACTCTCAGGAGTTATTTTCTGAAGAGTTGTGACTCTTGGGAGTTATTTTCTGAATTTCTGAATTCTTGACTTGGATCAAACTTGAGAAGCGCTTATCTTTGGTATCATCAAAATTATGTATACATACATTCACACATATGAGTGTGGAGCATACAATACGAGTCATTTTTCATTAACGACTACATATGATTATGGAGTATTGTGGAGATACTACACAAGAATAGATTTAAAAAAAACGAGAGTAGTTTGGTCGGTCGCCATTATTTCTCCCTTGTTGCTTCTATCTCTTTTTCCTATTCACTGAAGCTTCGTTAGTACAAATTTTTCCTCCTTGTGGCTGTAACTTCATCTCTACTGAGAACAAAACATTGAGCTGCTAAACCATAGAATATCAACATGGCATATTATAGAGCTTTCACAAAAATGCCAATCCATTAAAGAATACAAATAAATTCAATTTTTTTAATTAGAAAAGGAAAAGAAATATTAGAATGTTACAAACCACCATTAAGAAATTGAAAAAGTGAAAGACTTGTGTGGTGCACTAAGCAAAGACACACTAATTCTAAACGAGAGCAAGAAAACATTGAGTTCATGTTGTGATGCACTACAATTTGTAGAAGATAGAGCAAACGTAGTCACCGATGCGGTAAACCTGATCTTCTTATCATTGCAAAAGGTGATCCAAAGGGGGATGGATTCAGAGGGCGATACAAACACAGACCATGAGTGGCACAGACATAAATCACATTAGACACAAATCCACATGTGGTTGCATTAGGTCTCAAAGAAGGTGTCGATCACTACAAATCAAAAGCACGATGGTGCGAAAAAGGAGGATGCTAACGATGAGGACGATTCTTAGGTTGTAATTGGTTGTCGGAGAAAGGAATGATAGGTTGGGGTTTGAAATGGAAGAAACATGGGAGAAAGAATTATGAAAGGTGTCGAAGGTTTTTTTTATCCTAGCATGTCTATCCCTATGGTAGACTCACACTTATCTTAACCATTTATTATAAAAGTTCATATCTAACAAATCATTTTTGATTCACATGGTGTAGGACCTTTATGCTAATAAGGAATGATTGGCCCATTTGGGTCACTTTTACAAACTTCTTACCAAAATTGGTTCATTCTAAAACAAATTACTGACATGAGTTTGTTTTTGACTTATAAAAAGGTGCAACAACTATTTTGATTTATTGTTTTATTGCCACATATTTTTGGCTAACAAAATTGAGAAAGACTTCCACATAATCCAGCAATTTACAATTGCTAGTTCAAGACTATCAAGTTAGTTGCATTTTGTTAGATAGTTGAGACTAATGATGCTCCATGAAACAACAAAAACACATAGTGGGTAGAAGGAATAAACAAACAACAACCTTGAACTGCTGGTTCAAGTAATGTGCACCACATGTCTTGGCCAAATATAAAACAACAACATCAATTAGTTGGTTACGTAACAACAAATATGTTTTGCTGGTCACTATTCACTTGATGTGATGAAACAACAAATTCATTTTGTTGTTCACCCATGCACTATCTCATTATAGCAAGAGCCCACTCGAAACAACAATTCATTCTATTGCAACATGTGTTTGTCTTGTTGCACCAAGAGCTCACTTGCCGTGTCCCGTTGATGCCAAATGCCTCACACCAAGAGCTCACTTGCCATGTCCCATTGATGTAGAAGTCCCCATGAAAATAACTTTGATCCAACAAATGTAATATGCTGACTACCCAAGTTAAAATAATTTTTTTTACTCATGTTAAATAATGAAACTCGAACTCTGTTCTTTTCATTTATGTTCTTTCACTTTCTTTCTTTGTACTTGGATACTTTGGGGCATTTCAAATTGGTGGGCTCTCTTTGCACCAACTACTCAAATTTTGCTAATTTCTAAAATTTGGAAGTCAGTTACATGTTTTATAGTTCTTACAGTATCCTTATTTGAAATATTGCTTTAAAATTTTTTGTACATGGAATATTGTTATATTAATTGAGTTATAAGTGATTTTAGTATGTGTATAATATATTTTTTTTGTACATAATTTTTTTTTTTCGTAAGTTGATCTTTTGTAACTTTCATTACTAAATTTTTTTCTTAAAAACTTAAACTGAATAATAATTAAAAAAAATTGTGATTATATAATTCTTTGATCATGTAAAGTTTAATTTTTTAAGTTTTGTATTTTAATTTTTAAGTCGTAAATTAAAAATTGTGTAGTCTTTATGTTATTGTAGTTAAATTTTTTGTAATTATATAGTTTATTCTTATTGTAGAATTTAATTTTCAATTTTTGTATTTAAATTATAAATTCATAAATTGAAAATTGTCTAATCTTTTTGTTATTGTAGTTAATTTTTTTGGTGATTATATAATATTGATAGCAGTCCGACAGTTTCTTCTTCACAATCTTCACTAAGCAACATCCATTTTGGACCTATATTCAGTGATATCTAATGGATGCAACATCCATTTTGGACCTATAGACAAATGATATCTAATGGATGCAAGAAAAGCATATCTCAACATATTTGGAAAATAAAATAGAGTTAAACTTGCAAATACATAATTAATAATATTTAACAAAACTAAAGTGTACAAAATCGCATACAATATATCAAAATTAAAAAAATACACTTTTATTGAAAATCATTTAAAAGATATATTACATAAATCTTCACAAAATAGACATAATCATATAACAGAAAAACACAAACTACATATTCATCTAGTTATACAAATGCATAACATCTATATCTTAACATATAAAAAATGAATTGGTAAGAAAATACTCTACCCTTTGATGTATTTGTTGAATGTGTGAAGAAAACTCGAAGGAAGCTATATTTATAGTTACAAATCACGTTAATGCAAATTGTTGTTTCGATGGTAAGTATAGTGTTATTTTCACGTGATTGTACTTGAACCAATATTGATTCATATATTCTATAAATTTTTATTGCTGACTCGTGTTGCAAGCACATGAACTAATGATCGTGGATTGTTGTATCAAGAAACTAGCCATTTCAAATTGCTAAACTGCTCATAATGACATGATGAACCAACAATTTTGAATTGTTACTTTCTTTTGACGTGACTAAAGTACCTGGAACACACTAGAATTGGGGGGGGGGGGGGGGATGAATTGTGATAGATAAAAAATTTGCCTTTCGAAAACTTTGAAAGCTTTTCTTAAACAGATGTCAATGAAGGACGGGTTTCGTCCAAGGGGTTCAAAATCACTATGTCTAAAAACCAGTTTACAAAACTTGGACACAATAAGTATAGAAGTAAACTATAGAAAGGAACTAGTTATATAGAAGTAGTATAGAAAACACAAAGGTTTTATATTGGTTCATCCCAACTCTTTGGTTACGTCTAATTCTCCTTCAAAACTTAAAGGGTTCCACTAATCAAAACTTGGATTACAACCACATATTCTCTATGCCACTTTTGGCTACAACGAGTCTAGGCCACTTTAGGCACTACCCTTGATCTCCCTTTGAGATTAAGACCCAAGTATTTTTTGTCACGGAGTTACTTCTAACTTTCATAAACAATAGATGTTTGATAGAATATGTATTCTAATCACTCAAAAAACACAATGGAAACTTGCTAACTTAGTAGAGCTAAGGTTCACACAATTCGCTCAAGTTTCTTTCATCCAATTAAACTGACAACGTTATAACACTTTGTTCATTTTGACTCAGATGATTCTCTAGTGATTCAACAACTTCATCACGAACATTTTCAAGCTTTATATAGACTTTAGAGCTTCGATCTGTTGAGAGATCCCAACTAGTCGTTGTCTAACAGCTTGGGCGCTTTACACATGGACATTACTGTGTAGAGTGTGAGGACCATAAGCATCTTCTGTCGCGTATCTTCAAAGAAGTACATCTAGCCAGTGTCACCTTGTGCTCAAAGCTGACTTTTAGTGTACAATTCAAATACGACGTTAATAGCACAAGACAAAAGGAATAAAAAATGTCAAGACAATACAAAACTTCCCTCTTGTGCATTATGGCAAGGATTGTTTATTGAACCATGCACATTACTTTTGATGATAACACTTTGTTATTGAGGATCAAGTAACAGTTCCATTGCCTTTGGACTATGAGCGAAGTGCTAAAACACTTTTCTTCTTGGGAATGGATGCTGAGGCAGTATTGTCCAATGATTGATATTTTAGCTATCGTCCATAGTCTTTCTCATTATGCTTTTTGCTTGTATATCATAGAGATAGATAAACTTGTAGCTTAAGCATGAAAGTAACACATTAAATTTATTCTTTGTTAACATCAAGACTTTAGAGACTTAACTGTTTGGTACAATCCAATGTGACTTGGACGCCACCAGACTTAATAAGGACAAACCAATAATTTCAAATTGCTACTTCCTTTTAACGTGACAAACCAGGAATTTTGAATTGCTACCTCCTTTAAAGTGATCATTCAACAAGTCCAATTTGTTGTGTTCTTAGTAAACTATTAGCACCTTTTAGTCTCATAAAGAACATGATCAAACCACTTATTTGGGTGATTTGATAATGTTTTAGTAACTACCGAAACTTATAGCACTGTGCTTAGGGTGAAACAATTATTTAAAATTGTTGTTTCATCTTTTTGTGTTGATTGGCTAAGTTCTTAAATTGTCAATTCAACCCTGGACTTTATTTAAAATAGGTTCATATGTCAATAATTTATTATAGAAAGAACCCATTTTAATAAAAAGAAACCTAAAAGGATGAATCATTCTCTAAAAGGCGTTATAGAGCAAGTACAAAAATACAAGAAAAAAAAAACAAGGATGACATGGGCGAAACGAGATCCCGATGATAAAAATAAAATAAAAAAACAAAATACTAATGAAGTTATTAATGAAGTAAAGAAAACAATTCACACGATCGAGTAGGCACTATGATAACATAGTGTGCACTATGCAATGCCCAACCTCATTGGGGCTGATGGTGCACCCAACATTATTGCTGGTGCACTCAGCATTTTTTAAAAATGTCAAAACTGCCCTTGCACTTTCTTCGCATTTGTGTTGGGTGTGCCTAAGGGTGATTCGTAAATCGTACGGATCAAGTTGATCCGTAAAATTGATACTGATCAAGTTGATATGTATGTTGATATTAAGCATACAGATCAAGTTGATCCGTAAAAGACTTACAGATCAACTTAAAAGGCTTACGGATCAAGGATATTTCAGTCTTTGCCCCCTTAAGTGTTGGGTGCACCAGCAATAATGCTGGGTGCACCTAGCATCAGCCCCACATTGGTCATTAGACCCAAAACGAAACACTATATATTCACTTGTTCTTCTTTCAATTAACCCCACCACCACTACCACCACCTATGGCGGAATCCTCCGAGCCACCGTCGCATCGGCAGAAACCAACCACCGGCGATGACGACAGAATCAGCCACCTCCCCGATGTGCTCCTCCTCCAAATCCTCTCCCTCCTCCCCACCAAGCAGGCCGTCATCACCGGCATTCTCTCCAAGCGGTGGCGTCCGCTCTGGCCCGCCGTCTCGGTCCTCGACTTCGACGACGAGTCCTCCCCGGAGTTCCACCATCCCGGAGGTCTCACTGGCTTCGCCGAATTCGTCTACTCCGTGCTCCTCCTCCACGACGCGCCCGCCATCGAGCGCTTCCGCCTTCGCTGCGCCAACCCTAACTACTCCGCGCGCGACATCGCCACTTGGCTGTGTCACGTGGCGCGCCGCCGCGCCGAGCGCGTGGAGCTCTCCCTCTCGCTCTCGCGCTACGTGGCGCTCCCGCGCTGCCTCTTCCACTGCGACACTGTCTCGGTCATGAAGCTCAACGGCGTGTTCCTCAACGCGCTCGCTTCTTTCTCCGTCTCTTTGCCTCTGCTGAAGGTTCTGCATGTCGGGGATAGGGTTCTGTTTGGTTGTCACGATTATGTGGTGAAGCTTCTCGCTGGGTGCCCCGCGCTCGAGGACTTGGTGCTCGAATCAACCTACAACGATGCCTGCGGAGGTGTCGTTTGCGCCGAGGGGAACTTTCAGCTGGATTTGAAGCACTTGTCCAGTGCCAAAATTGGGTTTTCTTGGAAGGAGAGGTGCCTCAAGTCCATGCTTTTGATTTTCCGAGCGCTCTCTAACGTTCGATGCCTCTCGCTTTCGACCTCCACGGTTGCGGTACGGTGCTTCTACACTCTAGTTTTAATGAGAAACATGTTTTTGCATTCAATTTGGTGTTTTTATTAGATATGTTTATGGAAATTATGAATGAGTTTATGGTACTCTTTGAAAATGGTTATAGTTTGCGATTAGGGCTGTTGTTTCAATGTTTCTTGCTCAAAATAACATGGTGTTGCATTGAATTTGGTGTTTTGTTTTCAATGTGATATGGGGTTTTGGTAGTAGTTAATAGTGGGGGAAAAGGACATGATGATACAAATGCAAAAGACATGACTTAGGAGAGAGATAAATCATAAAGAGGAGGAGGATAAGTACAAGGGCAACTGTTTTGCGGAGTTCAGGGGACTACACCTTATCAACAGAAAGATAAGGATGTACAGGCTAAAATAGTCACAGAGTTGCATGTAATAATGATTTGATGGTTGAAAATCAGACAGAGCAAGGGCAAAGAGGGGTTGAAGTGATGCAAAACAGAGTTACAGTGCAAGCCTAAAATCAGTTTCAACAGATCAAGCTGCTTCATGTGGTTCGCTTTCAAAGTGAATTCTAATTCTTAAATTAGTTTTAGGGTACTTAACTCCCTAAACTGGTGCTGTCGAGGATGAAGTTGGGTTCCAGTGAATTTGAAACAGGAAATGTGGCTCCCTATACTGTCATATGGATATAGTCTGCTATTTAGGTGCTCCATGTCTCAATTGTGAAGTTGGTAAGAACCTTGGGAGAACCACACCACATAAGGTAGCCATTGTAATTGGAGAGCCTAAGATCTTTTATACCCCAGACTAGAATCCCATACTTCTAATGTGAGACTTTAGTACCATATTTTGCAATTGGATCCTAAGTCCTAACATCCCACCACACTGCACAACCCTAGTGCCATGCAGGTTATTTATGCACGAGTCCTTTGACTAGTCCTGGGAGAACACTTAAATGCTGGCATCATCACTTGTGCTGATCGTTTGCAACTGGGAAACATGGTGGAAAGCTCTGACCTTGGCAGAACCAAACCTCAAAAGGTAGCTGTATAGTTAGAGAGCCCAAGACCTTATATACCCCACACTAGAATCCCATACTTCCAATTTGAGACTCAAGTCCCATACCTTACAATTACCATTGGATCCTAACAGAAGTTCCCTACCAATTGAGGAGCTGCTAAGAGTGGCTTCGCTCCTTTATGCTGCAAGAGGGGCCACTGTACAAAAGTACCGAACTTTATTAATGTATCGGTTTTGTATGAGGCAATTATGATACAAGAATTTGTTATTTGGTATGATGTTAAAGTTGTCAGAGTAGTCTAGTATAAGATTGTTATGTTTGCTAGATCTGTTAGCTTCTGTTAAGCCAGTTAGGATTTAAGTTTATTGACAGCTACATATATGCATACAGCTAAGCTTGTGCTGCAAGCATCCTGCTTTTATAAATACTGTCCAACACTTAGTCAATCAAGTGGAATACATTTCATTCAGAAAACATATCACACTCTCTCACTCAGTTTTCACACACTGTAAAATTCTAACATGGTATCATAGAGCCTCTTTCAATCGTTGCCAATCATCATGGATTATTGGCAAAATTTGTTCACTTCCCTTGATCCTCAACAGTCCATCATTCTCCTCAAATTTCAATCCCTGCACTGACACCAATTACCTTCTCTCACCTCACTCTATCCCCGTCACTCAACAAGAACAACTTCTTGCAATGGCTACAACAAATGAACTATTTGATCCAGCTATCTGAGGGGATGAACTTCAACTTTCTAATTCAATCTTAGCTTGCTTTGTTGGATTTCACCACTCCTATCAGGTTTGGGATGAAATTCATAGCCATTTTCATGCACTCGTGCTTGCAAAATCCACTCAGTTCCACTTAGAGATTTGAATGATGAAGAATGGAGCAAGTTCCACCTCAGAATTCTTTTGCATCAAACCTCTAGTAGACTCATTGTTTGCCATTAGAAATCCAGTATTCTATCTAGTTGCAACAATTTTGAGGCTAGTCTTGGAGGCCTCCATGACTAATACTTTTCATTATGACTGTTACTGGTCTTGTCGAGCCTCTCAGTGAGGGAAATCAAGTGATTTCTTGTTCTAAAGGCGTGATTTAAAAGGAACAAGCAAAGTGCTCTACAGGAACTGTTGTCTGTCAAAGTTGCTCATTTTGTTGTTCATCCTTCATCCTTTGTTCAGCCATGTTGTTACCTTACACCATCTCATTCTGGTGTTCAGCCTTTTGTGGCTAACCATTCCACAAATGCCTATGGCTTCCCTCTAACTTATGCTGATCATAATAATGACAACTCATTCTGAGGACTTGAAGGTTGTAACTTGTAATGACAGAGCTTGTGGCTGAGGTGGAGGACGTTTTGGTGGTTGGAGCTTGATCCAATGTCAGATATCCCATAAATCAGGACATGGTGCCACTGTGTTGTCACTGAAACATAAACGCCTTCTCGCAATATGGCTTTAACTTTCCCTAACTACTCCCATGACCATGATGAGCTCAACACATGCCCTATCAGTATGTTCCACCACTGGCTCCTTTGCTACTCCCATGCCCTCATTCATTTGTGCCTAGATGCTTAATCCTTTGGTGCTATGCCTGCTGCATTGAGTCAGATTCATCCTTGTGCTAGCACAGCTGCCTCATGCTCTGTTCTCTGGTTGTTTAAATTCCTCTCAGGCCTGGTACGTGAACATGAATACCATGCACCATGTTACTTTAGATCCACAGAACCTTCTCTCAAGAATACCTATTTGAGTGGCTGAGATTCAATTCTGTTGGGCAAGGTTTGTCCTCTTCATCAATTTGTTCCACATCTTTCCATCTTCCCTACAATCCAACACATCACACTCTCAAAAATTTACGTCTGGTTCCAGACATAAAATCTGATCAGTGTCAGTACATTTGCCCAACATAATCATGTATTCTTTTAGTTTCATCTTTTTCATTGCCTTGTCAAATCTCAAGGATCGTGGTGCTTTTTGTAGGACACACATGGGAAGGATGGACACTATAAATTCTCAAATCTTACTAGGGTGCACAAAACATTTAGATTGATGATGGTAATACCCTTTTAACTGTTGCTGATGGCAGTATCCTTTGTTGGGTACTCCTCTACTTAGAAAGGATACTTGTTAACATCCTTCATCTAAAAAATTCTGTCTCTCGATGTTACCTTTTATTAGGAACAAGCCTATTTTACTCAATCTTATCCTTAAGGGTGAGTGTGTTAGTGAAGATCAGGGGATTCTTTTTGAAACATTTGGTCTTCCTGGTCTCAAGTCAAATTCCCATGAACTTGAGTCAAAGGAAGCACTGACTGAAACAGAAACCCTAGTAGTTGAAGATAACCATGACCTCCCAATTGCTATCAAAGGATTCAGAAAATGCACCTGAAAGTCACTAGGTCCTCTCTCAAATAACCTCGTTTAAAATTTTTTCAGCAACCCATAAAACCTTTCCTGCAAATCTTAACACTATCCCAATTCCCAATAATGTTTTTGAGGCATTATTCAATAAAAATTGAAACTAGGCCACAGATATTGAAATCGAGGGCATTGGAGAAGAATAAATCATGGGAGTTGGTCTGTTGGTTGCTTTATTAATTATCAGAAGAAAATGTCAAATGGGTGTATACAGTAAAATATAAGGCACCTGGGTCGATTTAGAGGTACAAAGCAATACTGGTTGCTAAAGGTTTCACAGAAACCAATGGGATTGATTATATTCAAAGGTTTTACAGAAACTCAAGTTGCAAAGATGAACATTAGGTCATTACCCGGAAGTAACACACTTTATGGCTCGTGTACACAAGCCGAATGACGTCTTGTGATCCTTGTAGCTGACCTTACTTAGTGGGACAAGACTTTGTTGTTCAGGTGACTCAATCTAGGAAAGGTATTTTTATATCTCAACAAAAAATATCACAAATTTGCTCCAGGAGACAGACAAGACAGCTTATAAAATTGTGAGTACTCCTATAGATTTGAGCCATAAACTGGGTAGTGTAGATGAAGGTGCTACAGTAGATAATGAGATGCATTGAGTTGAGAACCTGTACATGTTATTGTACTTTTCTCAGAGGAAATCTTGTAATTTGAAGGAGTAAAAAACATAATGTAGTTGCTCATTCTAGTGTTGAATTTGAAGGTGTGTTTTGGGCTATGGCTCAAGGTATTTCTGAATTACTTTGGCTTGAGATTATTTTAGGAGATTTGAAGATTAAATGGGATTGATTTATGAAGCTCTATTGTTGTGATAATGTCAGCAATTACATTGCTCATATTCCAGTTCAACAAGATCGAACTAAACACATTGAGGTGGACAGACAGTTTATCAAAGAATAACATCCAAGCTGAGAATGGAGAATTCATGTTCATCTACTTGAGGGGGAACGTTGGAAATTGAATCATATTAATATTCAATTAGAGTAAGTTCAATGTTATCATAGGATATGGTGTTCTCTTAATTTGTCACTTGTAAATTGTATTTGTCATTTATTATTAATGTAATCCTCGGGACTATAAATTGAAGCATACTGTTTAATGAAACACTTGCTAGGGGTGGCTTTTGGTGAGCTGGACTTTTAGAGAACTCAACATCCCAGCCCACATAGCTGTTCCAAAATGAGTTGATAAATGGGTTGAGGTTGGCTAGCCCATTGAGCTTTTTTGTTTAAAAAAATCTTAAAAGTGATAAAAAAAAACACTGACATTTTGTATAAAAATATATCAGATTCTTGGTAAATATTATGTGCTACAAGTTGTGAAGGTAATAATTGAGACTCTGAAGTTGCGATAATTAACATGACTGATGGAAAATTTATGATGGTGGACATTTTTATAAAACAGGAGTACCATTGTTTTAACTTTATTTGTTTTTGTTTTTTGATTAGTTTTTGTCATGCCTTATTTGTGCAGTGTCTGAAGCATGCTTCTACCAGTGATATTCCAGTGTTTGACAAATTAATCCAGCTGGAAATTTCATTCGGAAACTATTCATGGGATTTGTTAGCAAGCTTGCTTCAACGTTCCCACAAGCTTGAAGTTCTTACAATTTATAAGGTTTGCTGAGTTGAAAAGCGAATCTTATTTTTTATGTTATGCGCTTGGATTTGAGAAGATTTGGTATCTGTTATTGCAGGAACCACAAAAATATGCAAAGGGACAAGAGCCAAGATGGATCCATCCACTGCTTGTTCCTGAATGCCTTTTACATCTCAAAACATTCTGCCTAAGAGAGTATCAAGGATTGGAAACTGAGCTGGATTTTGTAGGGTATATTATGCAAAATGCCAGAGTGTTAGAGACAATGACAATCTACATATCAAGTTCCTTAGGTTCAGAGGAAAAGCTCCAAATTCGCAGGCATTTATCTATACTTCAAAGGAACTTTGAAACCTGTCAAATTGTATTCCATTGAATCTTATGTCTTAAAGGTATATTTTTCTTTCTTTTTGAAACTTTTATGAATTTGAAAGCTTTTTATTTGATCCGTGTTTAGTTGGCATGTGAATTATTTCAGAAATAATGAAAAAAATGATATTTAAATTAAAAGCTTTATTGAGTTCTATCTGTTTTTATCTCTGCTTATTTTGGCAAATCCAACTTTCATATAGAAAAATGGTGTAGCAAAAATCAAACTTGTGACTACTTGGTCAATTAAGGCTCTAATACCTTGTCTAGGACAAACTCTCAAAAGCTTTAATTATCATGTGAAAGCCATGAATTGTTTGTATTTAAATTACAATATTATTTATAATATCTGTATATTATATTACAATATCTTTGGACATGTTGTGGAATTAGTTCGTCGAGCAATATTAGGGGTTGTCTTTTGTATTATATTTTGTGAATTTGTTTCCTTGTTTATCTTGGGTTAGTAGTTGTGTTATATTAGTGAGCTTAGATTAGGAAGCTTTGTTCAATTAGTTTTCTTTTTTCTCTTAGTTGTTTTCTGTTTTATTTATTTATTTATTTATTTTTGTATAAGAGGATTCCTTATCCACCCCCCTCAGTAACTTTTTTGCTTGGGCTTGCACAGTAGTTTATAAATAGGACCATTGTGTTAGTATTTTGTATCACATTATTACACCTTATCAATCTATAATACTAATAAAAGCATTCTTTCTCTTTTACTCTTCTACCTGAACCTTTTAATTCCAACACAATTCTTGTTTTGGTGTTTACTGATTTTTTTAATTATGATATAGTGGAAATATGCTAATCTATAATATGAATATACAACAAATCTGTTTATAGCTGTAGTAGAAACATTGATTATATTTAGGCTTGCCTCTGGATAATTTGGTTTTCTTTTCATTATGTATTCAAATTCTTATCATTTATAAAAATTAACTGTCCTATTCATATGAATGTTTTTCAGAGAAGAAAACAAGTACCAGCGGTTTCAAGTGCAGAAATCATTCGTATAGAGATGCTATGCAGCAATTTGTAGTCATCAAAAGTTGATGGAATCCTATTTTGATCTGAACAGCATAATGTTTGAAGGCCTTCCTTTTAGTTACTAATACTTTATAGTGTATTTCTTTTGTTATTGGGAATACTTCTAGTTGGTCTAGCAAGAAGCAAAACACTTGGCTAACTAAGGTTCATTATAGGCTGTGTAACATAGATACTTGTCCACCTGAGGAAGTCATCCTTACATACTTACTTTGAGGGGTATTTTTTTGCATACTTCAAAGTTCAGAGCAGCTTTCTCTTGAGAAATTATCTGACTGCTCTGCAACATTTCGTGTAAAGCCTGTACAACATTTGATCATGGTATGTGACCAAGTCAGCTGTTTTGTGTTGGTTAATTTCTGACATTTAACATTGTAATAGTGATGAATATAACTGAGTTTTCTTAGTACAAAAGTAACTTCAAATGAGTTGTAGAAATAAGGTAGTCTATGGGGAATAGGTCCTGTTTTGCAGTCATTACCCCTGTTCTAGAGGATTCAAAACCAAGTAACTGCACTGTCAAAGTGCACCTTCTTCACGGATTCAAAACGAAGTCATCTTTTAAATTGTAAATTGTTAAATACATAACTATTGGCCTTAGTCCCTATGTTAAACAGAATAGAATTTATGGGTTGTTTGTCTTCAAATGAAGCCGCATGTATATAGGGGTGGACATGGATTGGACTTTTAAGAATTCAATCCATATATATTTAAATAGATTGAATTTTATATCTATATTCATATTTTTTTAAAAATAATTTAGCTTTAAGATCTAATTCATTTAAGTAGATATGGATTTGGTCATATCCAATTTACATCCAATTAAATGTGATTTAAAATAGATTAGACTAGACCAAAAATTGTTTTTTTTTTTCCGTGAATACACACTCTCTTGTTTTTTCTCAATATACATCACTTTGCAATTTAATTCTCAATCTACACTACTTCGGACTTTGTGCTTTGATTCACACCACTTTGCAAATGAACGTGGCCAAAGAGATCGAATAGCTGCAAACTTACATGAACGTGAATACACTCTCTCTCTCTCTTTTGTTTTTTTTTTAATTTAAAATATTATAAAATATAAATATTATATTATATAATTTTTTTAATTGGTTTTAAAATTACTTATTTGTTAAATTAAATTTTATAAATTTTTTTTAATTTTTTTTAAAGAAAATGATATTATTAAATATAATTATTTTTGTTTTATTATTTAATTTACTTAACATATTTTTTAGGTGAATATTTTTATTTAAAATATGAATGTTCTAATATAATTATTTTAAATAAAATTATATTATTAAATATAATTAGTTTGTTTATGTCATTATATTTAATTAAAAATGATAAAACTTTTTGTTTAACAATTTATTTATAGAAGAACATTATATTGCAATTACATTTGTCTAAGAAAAAATTTAAGATGAAGATATGTTAGGACAATTGTTTCTGTTATGACCATATTGTCGATAAATTCCACATTTTTTTCTACTTTCACATTCATTTTCTTCTTCGTCCATCTCAGTAGGAATGCAAGTTGAAACGGGATGACCCTTTGCAGACCTCTTTCTCCTTGGATCAGGACCCCACTGATCTCGTTCATATTCTTGCCACATTGATTCGTGTGGCAGTAAACCAAGAGTTCTCGTAGACGGGCAAAATATGTTGTAAAGTGAATAGTATCGGCACATAGTTCATGAGATCAAGATTGACAGATTTACAGTCATGACGTGAGAACACGGTAAGTGTTTAGTTTGATATTCACCACAATCACACTTTTGAGATTGTAACATTACTCTAAACCTTCCAGGTGGTCTGGGTATTTGAAGTGGGGATTGAGTCTCTTTTGTGATTGTGTCTGTTGAATTCATTTACAATGTGTGTATTAGATTCTTGTTGACCGCTATTCATTGCATCAGACGACTTCAGAATATTGTGAGTCGGAGTTGATCGTTGCTTGAGTTTGTCGACCTCTAATAGCAAAGAATTGTGCGGTCGAAATACGTCTCCATCTCCTCAACCAACGATGACACCAGCAAATGTGTTGTGTTTTTTAACATGGAATTAACAGACTCAAACAAATTGGTAAAATTGGTAGTCATATGTCCCCAACGTTTCCCCCCATCGAAGCATTGTACCCAATTTTGTTTGGGTAATTGATCAAGTCATTTAGCTGCACTTGGCTTATTCGCACACATATTCCCAAGATGCAACTAAAAAAATATCAACAACACATAAATTTAACTACAAAATTATATACAACGTAACTAAAAAATTGTACTCTAATTTTATCCAATTTTTTTATTTTCTTTTATCTGTATATTTTTCTTTAAAAAAATAAAAAAAATTATAAAATTTAATTTAATAAATAAATAATTTTAAAACCAATTAAAAAAATTATATAATATAATATTTATATTTTATTATATTTTAAATTAAAAAAAAAAGGAGAGATAGTGTATTCACGTTCATCTGAGTTTGCATTATCGGATCTCCCACGTTCATTTGCAAAGTGTTGTAAATCAAAGCACAAAGTCTAAAATAGTGTAAATTGGGAATTAAATTGTAAAGTGGTGTACATTGAGAAAAAACACAAGAGATATAATGTATTTAAGAAAAAAAACCCAAAAAATTAGATGAGATTAGGATATTGAACTTTTTTGGCCTGGCCTACTTATATGATTCTAAACAGCTGGATGTAATACCTTAGAGGAACCCGCTCCTTTGTATTATTGGTATAGTGATGTATTACATAGAAACTAGATGTAATAGCCATATTGCGCACAACGATACGTGCTCTGTTATATAGATTCAGGAAGCATTCTTTAAGTTCATATATACCACGGCAATGCACATTATGCGCAAACTCCACAATATGAGATGTTTCTCCCGGAAAAGTGTACTAATTAACACCCCATATATCTAATTTGACTAATTTGGGTAATTCTTTCTAGGGTTAATTAAGTTTTAGTTTTTAAGTTTTTTTAAAATTCGATTTTAATCCCTAACCTTTTATTTGACTAGTTAAGGTTCATCAACTTTTTTTTATTAAGGTTTTAGTTCCTAAACTTTTGTTTCCATGACTAATGTTTCTCAACTTTTTTCCATTGTGATATTTAGTTTCTAAATTTTTTAAAAATTCAGTTTTTAATCTTTATAATCTCATTAAATAAATAAAGATAATAGATTAAAAGATTTGCTTAGAAACTAAAAATTAAAATTTTCAAAAGTTTAGAAATTTTAAACAGTCAAACAAAAGTTAAGAACTAAAATTTTTAATGAAAAAAAATAAAAAGATTTTAATCAGTTAAACACAAATTTATGGATTAAAAATGTTAATTAACCCTTCTTTCAATCGTCCATTGTGACACTAGAGTAAGGAAATTACAAGCACATAATGAGTGAGCAAGTCCTCTAGAACACTGGACATGAAGCAAGAATATCAAGAAGATGTCTAAATTCAAGGAAGTTAACAACGGAAGACTATTAATGATGTGAACCTTACGGGGCGCGGATCGCTTGATACAGGCTGTAGAGTTTTTGGGTTGACGCCATTTCCAGTGAAGGAAGATAAGTCAGGGTAGACGCCACTTCCGATGAAGGAAGATAAGTCCGGGTAGACGCCACTTCCGCTGAAGGAAGATAAGTCGGGGTAGACGCCACAAGGATTACCTTGATAAGTCTGATATTGGTTCAACAAGGAACCCAGAGAGAAACTCTCACCAAATTTTATCAAATGCCAAAAGTTTCTCTTTTATTCAAAACAAAAACCAATACTTATAGTATATCTGAACAAAAAGATAAAAATAGACATGGGCCTTCAAAACAGGTTGGGCCAAAATTACAATAAATAAAAATTATAACTAAAAACATATTTAACTTGGGCCTTCAAATTAGTTTGGACCTTCAGCAACAATTAATTGTCTTGATAGTGTCTTTGCCTCTGGGCCTTCATCCTTCTCCACTTGGGCCTTCATCCTTCTCCACTCGGGGGCTTTGTCCTTCTCCACTTGGGCCTTTAGCCTGTATTTGGCCAGTTTCATGATTCTCATCATTCCATCCTTCTTGGAAAACATTTGTCCTCAAATGTCCAAGATTATCATCGGGTTCAAGTACCACTTCCTTCCTTTTCTTGTGGGCTTGCTTGGCATAGCTTTCATTCTTCTTTGCAATTTGCACCTTCACTTGGTCATACAATTTTTTTACATACTCAACTTTGGTCTGTGCATCCTTATGCTGAGTCTCTTGGGGCTTGCTGTTGTAAGTTGGCCTGTTAGGCAATGAAGCTTCTGGAAGGAGATCAACTTGATGTTCTATGCCTCTTGAAGGTGGCAGTCCATGAGGAATCTCCTTAGGAAAGACATTTTTAAATTCCTGCAATAAGGGTTGAACACTAGGAGAAATAGAAATAGTAAACTCATTAGAATTATCAGTAGAAATTTTACTGTCTTTACAATACTGTAGATTGAGTGGTTCATGAGCAGCTAACACTTTCCTCACTTCACTCGCCTCTGCAAAATAATTAAATTTTCTCTCATGTGTATCACTCTCTCTCTTATGTGTATCACTCTCTCTCTTATGTGTATCACTCTTCTTTTTCATATTCCTTTGTGGTGCCTCACTATTTTCTTTCTCTTGTTCTATCTTTTCTCTCATTCTGATTTGGTCATCACACACTTCTCTAGGGGATAGAGGTTTAAGAGTAAACGAGGAAGATTTGGCTATTCGTCTGTAGGGCTCTTCTTTGTTACGGTTTAACAAACGTTGCATTTGTGTAGTCCACGCGTCCAGAAATAAGTGCTGAGATCCGTCCAGTTGATGATATATACCACCATTGTCACCAGCTCTTGCCATGATTAAGGAACAAAGAATTTTGCAGTAAATTAAAAAAAAAATTCAAGACCTCACCACACTCTACTCACGTGTTTCTCTCTTTGATGGTAGTTCACTCGTGTTTGATGCTCTCAATATAGGCTTTTGTGTAATGTGTTCCCTCTTGCCTTTTACCACTCGTGTTCCCTCTTAAGTTCCTAGATGGACCGAATTAGACACACAAGGTAATATAAAATAAAAGGAAAGACAATATAATTATCAGAGTAACAGATTTAATTTGGGATAACAACTTGGACTTGATTTGGATAGTAGATTGGATTTGATTTGGATAACAGATTAGATTTGATTTGATTTGGATAAAAATTTTTGATTTGATTTGATTTGGATAATAGATCAGATTTGGATAACAAATTAGATTTAATTTGGATAACAAATATGATAACAAATAAGATAACATATAGGATAACAGATAAGATAACAGATATGACACGTAAACTTCAAATGCTCATAACTTTTGCTACGGTTGTCTGTTTGAGGCCTACTATATATCAAAACGCTCAGAATTCAGAGGAGAATCTAGATAAGGGGATTTGTTCCACGATTTTCTTTCCAAAAAAACACCTCTAAATGCCTCAATTTCGTGTTTAAAGATCAAACACCCACTTTTTTTTTCAAAATATTTGCAACTTTTTTTTTTGACACAAAGTGTGGAAGACACAAGAAACAAGAACAAGAACGTGACAAGAACAAGAACGAAACAAGATGTAAACAAGAATGCAAATAACAGAACACAAGACGCAAATAAGAACGAAACAAGATGTAAACAAAAACGCAAATAACAGAACAAGGACAAAGACACGAACCTAGACAAATTACAAAGGAAAAAATATAGGATAGGATAGGATAGAACCTGTATCAAGGGCCGAAGCTCTGATACCAGATGATGTGAACCTTACAGGGCAGATCACTTGATACAGGTTACAGAGATTTGGATGACGTCACTTTCAGTGAAGGAAGATAAGTCAGGGTAGATGCCACTTCCGGTGAAGGAAGATAAGTCAGGGTAGACGCCACAAGGATTAACTTGATAAGTCTGAGATTGGTTCAACAAGGAACTCAGAGAGAAACACCAAATTTTATCAAATGCCAAAAGTTTTTTTATTGAAAATAAAATCACTTGATACAGGCTGTAGAGTTTTTGGGTTGACGCCACTTCCAGTGAAGGAAGATAAGTCATGGTAGACGCCACTTCCGATGAAGGAAGATAAGTCCGGGTAGACGCCACTTCCGGTGAAGGAAGATAAGTCAGGGTAGACACCACTTCCGGTGAAGGAAGATAACTCAGGGTAGACGCCACAAGGATTACCTTGATAAGTCTGATATTGGTTCAACAAGGAACCCAGAGAGAAACTCTCACCAAATTTTATCAAATGCCAAAAGTTTCTCTTTTATTCAAAACAAAAACCAATACTTATAGTGTATCTGAACAAAAAGATAAAAATAGACATGAGCCTTCTAAACAGGTTAGGCCAAAATTACAATAAATAAAAATTATAACTAAAAACATATTTAACTTGGGCCTTTAAATTAGTTTGGGCCTTCAGCAACAATTAATTGTTTTTATAGTGTCTCTGCCTCTGGGCCTTCATCCTTCTCCACTTAGGCCTTCATCCTTCTCCACTTGGGCCTTCATCCATCTCCACTCGGGGGCTTTGTCCTTCTCCACTTGGGCCTTTAGCCTGTATTTGGCCAGTTTCATGATTCTCATCAATTAACCCTTTCCGGCCCTTCCATGAAAAACTGTTAACCCTCTCAACCTGAGAACTAGAAGAGTTGTAGTGGTAGTGGTGAGTGAGAATACAACGTGGCAAGTTGATGGTAGTGCGCAGAGAAAGGCTAAGGTGCTCAACTTTGTGTCGTACTGCATCTCTCACATGCTCAATGAAAGCACCAACTTGTTATGAGTATAAAGCAGAAACAGGCTTCTTTAGGGATTGATAACTAAAAGTCATCCTTTAAATCCATAGCCTTAAAAAAAACAGAATTGTAATACATGATCTTGCATAGCAGTCAACTAATATCTCAAGCGAAAGCTGCTCTGAACTTTGAAGTATGCAAAAAATATTCACTTAAAGTAGCATGTTTGGATGACTTCCTTAGATGGGACAAGTATTCATGTTACAGCCTATAATGAGCGTTAGTCAACCAAGTTTGCTTCATACCAGACCAACCAGAAGTATCCACAATAACAAAAGAAAGATAACTGCTACCCTTAGCTCCTATCTAAAACAGAATAAAATTCATGGGGTTGCTTGTCTTTAAATGAAGCTGTAATAAGTGAAATTAGAGGCTTGGTTAGCAAGTTAGTTGTCATTTTATTTTAAGAAAAATAATTAGTTATTAGCTGTCAAAAACAAAAAAAGTAAGGGATAGGTTGCTTAAATAGAAGTAGCAATAATTGTAGGAAAATCCGGATTAAGAGGGTATAAATAAACACCCTTATGTACATTCTCATTCATTCATGAATAAAGTTTTGAATTGTTCCTCTTGTGCTTTGAGAGTAGAGACTGAGTGAAGGTTCAATTGGGTAATTGTATTCCCAATTGATACATAATCCAATTATATGGTTCTAAACAGCTGGATGTAATGCTATACCAAATTAGAGTGACTGAGTATGGGTTGTGATAATGTGATATAATGTTGTATTAATGAGGAAAAAAATGATGGAGTCTATCTCCTTGCGATGACAAATAATCACCCTTCACTACCTACTCCTTTAGAGAAACACATGTCGATCTTTGAGGATCTGCTAACTTCCTATCTCAAAGGTGCCAAAACCTTAATTTCTAGATGCCCTCCCCATCTCCCCCATGTTTAATCTGTTTCTTGGAAGAACTCAACAAACCTTGGTCACTTCTTGGCATGTGGCAATTTTGTTATTCCTATTATGGTTTTGAATTACGGTTAATTACATTTTGTCAACCGAAATTGTAAATAATTGAGTAAAAATGCCATTGATATGTTGAGTTGTAATGCAATTGTGGAAACAAATATATCTACAAATATTAGTGTCGGTAAAAATAATATTAGTGAAGTAATTAAATACACTAGAAAAAAGAATGGAGATTGAATTGTAAAAGACACGACAGCTCCCACTTAGAGATTAAAAGAAAAATAGTAATAGAGAAAGATAAGTGGGAGAATCCCAATGGCTAATTGAACAATTTGGGTCAGTTTTTAAAACTTTTTTTTTTTTTTTTATCAAAATGGGTTTGTTTCAAATACTCATTACTAAACTTGTTGAAAAGATAAAATAGAACCAAGATATATCTTTTTGATCAGAGGTTGAATCAATCATCAGAAGAATAATTAGGTAAAAAATTAGGATACATTATGGGAAAATAAAACTTCCATCGAAGAAAGACAAATGAAAGGCTTTCATAAAAATTCTTATAGAATCGAGGATGAAGTTTTCATTCTGTACATGTCAGATCATGAATTAGTAACTGCATTCAATCTCCAAAAAGACATAAGAAGAATAGCAATTTCATTCCAGCAATTGCTATTTATGATTTTCATGAAGTAGTAATTATTGTCTAGACACAGACTCGTGCGTTGCGCAGGTTTATAAATAATTAATGAAATATTTAAACAAATTATTTGTTTGATAAACTAAATTTAAATTATAATTGTTAATGATATTTTATATCATTTTTTGTTAAAGAAGATTAAAAAATTACGTATAAATTAAGATATTTTTTATTTATCAATATATTTATAAGAGAATATTCTAAAATTGAAGGCTGACCACTCGATTAAAGTTGGTCAATGTGAAAATAAAAGTAAGCGTTATGCTTAAATTTTATAAGAGCAAAATAAGAATAAAGTGAAATTGACATATAAAGCAGTCAAATAAATATATTTAATGAAAGAAAAATAGTCAACCATAATGATAAAAAGCATAAAAATGATGCGAATAGAACACCAATTTTTTTTTCATTTAAATAGACTTTTTGTATTTATTTCCTTTCGCTGGCGACCGATTGTTGAATTTTGTTTTCTTTGGTATGCTCCTCTTTAAACTTTGAAGTAAGATTTTCACCCGAGGATGTTAGAACAATTTGTTTATTCGTCTTTCTCATTAATGGACTTTCTGAGATTCAATAAACTTCATTTGATGATGAAGATGCATCTTTTGACTTATTGGATGATTGTAGCTTTGAACTTTTACTTATTACGTATTGCTTTTTCACATTTTTCTTTAATGGACTTTGTTCTTCTTTTGACGATGAAGATGATTCTTTTGACTTCTTGGATAATTGTAGCCTTGGACTTTGACTTGTGACAATTTGTTTATTCGCCTTTTTATTAATGGACTTTGTGAGATTTGATAAACTTTTTCGTTAGATGATGAAAATGCACCTTTCAACTTGTTGGATGCTTGTAGATTTGGGCTTTGACTCATAATTAGTTCTTCACCTAACTCATCTGATGATATTTGTTGTGGTGAAGTGAACTCCTTATTTAATTAAAACATTAATTAGTGGATGAAACGATTAATATTTTGTACAAGAAGTAAAAATGAAAATAAATTATAAATATGGTTACCATTTAATTTCTTTGAGGAGAAGATCTTGTTGAATGATATTTTTTGGGATAAAAGTCCGTGTTACGGTATAGGTTTAAAATCCTTCCTTCAAGTTGTGAGTTGTGAGCATGATTTCAAAAATAAAAGTGTGTTTGCAAAAGGTATACAATATTGGGGTATGTTAGCCTTATTTGATTGCATTTTGGGTGTGAAGGAGTTCAGATGTTGTTGTATTTAGAATTTATCTTGAACTTAAAAAAGATTTTAAATTTTTAAATATTTATTTAATTATGCTATAAAAAATAATTCATTATATACAAAACATTAAGCCTTGTTGTTGGATACTTAGCTATTTGCATCCTCTACAAGTGTATTAATTTTCCTCTTTTGTAACTTTCCTTTGACATCTCTCACATGTAACATATTCCAACCAAACTTATCGTCGATCCCACTGATTCTTGCATGAATTGTGACCACATTATCCTATTATTTTATATATATTAAAACTAAGAAAAAATAAAGTATTATTGAATAGTATGAATATGAAAGTCATGGTAGGTTAGCATACCTGTGATTCATATACCCATCTCATGGACATTATATCTTACAAAGATTTTCAATTTTTTGACATTCTCTTGTCAAGATCAATGTTAGCAGAACTTGAAAAAGATAATTCTTTTATTTGATGTTGCTCCATTTTTTTTTCTACAAAACAGTTATTTAGAATAAAATTTATAATTTTTTAACTACATCAATCAAAGAATTAGAATAAACTAACAATTTCGTTTGTTGAATGTTACAAAATGTGTATAATAAAATAAAATAAAAGAATGAAGTTCATTTTACCCTATCTTGAACTTTGCAAAATCAGGATTGTCTAGATTGATATAGACCCTTATAATTGAAGTTGAGTTGATTAAAAACTCATATGAAAAACAATTATTAAAATATAATTGTTAGTAAATTAAAATTATTATAGTAATTAAAATAGAAAAAAATTTATTTTAAGCAAAAAGTATAATATAGACTTAATTGAATTAAAATTATTTATTTATAAAATAAGTTGGACCGAAAAGAATACTTAAGATGATTAAGAAACATCTGAAATAAATAAATAGATATTAAATTAAATAAACATGCTATATAAAAATAAAGGGACAGAAAATTATGGATAAATTTTTATTTAAATGTTATTCAAAGATTATATATATATATATATATATATATATATATATATATATAAAGAAAAGAGATAGAGTAGTAACATATATAAAGTGTAGAATATAATTTTTTTAAGGATTTTAAATTTATGAAAGTAATCAAACCTTTGAATTTTTTAACCATGATAGAAGTGATTGCAACTATCCTTGAGCCTTCTTTTTGGATGTTGAATTGCTTTTTCAAATTGAATGATATATAAAATGTAAAAGAAAATGGTTATAGAACGTACTATAGAACATTGAAGAATGAGGGCCGTGAACATGAGAAGCATTTGGAGGTCACTAAGATTGAATTGAAATGTTTTGATATAGGTTTTGTTACGTTGTGAGTAACATTGAAGAAGGAAGAAGAAAAAGAGAAGTGATAGACATAAAAGGAGAATGTCCTCCTTTCTCTTCCTATCTCTAAATCATTGATAGTGAGGAGCTTAGCTTTTACATATTATAAATAGAAAATACATTATATATACTTTATGTTTATTTATCGAATAAAAATCATTGTGTAAAACACTATAAGCATTTTCTTCTCATTTTTCTCTTCTATTTTATTTTAATTCTCTAACGGTCTTAGAGAGAAAAACTACTTTCTTCTTGTATGGTCTTTTCTGCAGTCGCATTTTATTTTATCAAAATGTCTATCATGGATATGATTGAGTCCCTTTCTAGTAAGATTGAAAAATTAATGGATGAAAATGCAACGTATTTCGCTCAATTAAAAATGTTTTTATTATATTATTTCGTTTCTTGAAATTTTAAATTAGTGGGAGATTGCAACTAAGAAGGAGTTGTGTACTAAAGTCCGGTTAAAGAAGGTGTAGTTCGATACAATTAAGTCACTACATTTTTCTCGGGTGGAAGTTCAAAAACACTAGGTATAAGGCTCAAACCTGGAAGGTTCTTTATACCAAAATACAACATCACATGCTCTTTCTTTTACGTTTCTATACAAATTATTTTTTAAAAATATTTTAAAATTTTAAATTATATGGGGGAATGTTAGTAAATATTTTTTTTATAATTTAAAATTTATAAAAATATATTACTCATATTAATTCTATTTTTAAAAAATAAACTATTTATTTTAGAATCTGTTACGTAAAATTAGGTTTCCTATCTTTTTAAGATTTTTCTTTTAGTGGGTCAATGCAGTTTGTTACGTGTTTGTTACGTTTCTGTTGATCTGCACGTTAGTTTCCAACGGTCATGTAGTTTTTCTTTGAGATTTTTTGGAGTTGCATAAGGGGGTATGCCTATATATATCTCCCTCCCCCCTCTAGAAAAGACACAAATAGAATAAACAATTTGTTTTCTTTCTCTCTAAATTTTGTCTTTTCCTTTCTTCTACAAAAAATATTTTTGAGAACAAAGAACAAAAGCATTAGTGTTCAGAAGTGTGGGGATCCTTTCGCTGCACACAATCGAAACCAACGGGTTGTCGTATTTTAGGAGATGAGCGCAATCAGATTTTCCTACTAGTGAAGTGGTGGTATTTTCTCTCCAAGGATAACGTTTGCGCGCTTCAACCCAGACTGATTAAAAATTTCTCCCTTAAATTATTTTCCTTTGTGCTTATTAGATGATATATTGCATTGTTGATTCATGTTTTGTTGACTGAAGATATTTTGCTACTATTGTTTTGTTATTTAGTTTAAGGCTTTGCATTTTCTACTCATTTATTTATTTTATTTTATTTTAATTTTCTAACCGTCTTAGAGAGAAAAACTACTTTCTTCTTGTATACTCTTATCTACAGTCATATTCTCTTTAATCAAAATGTCTATCATGGATATGATTGAGTCTCTTTCTAGTAAGTTTGAAAAATTAATTGATGAAAACGAAATGTATTACGCTCAATTAAAAATATTTTTATTATATTATTTCATTTCTTTAAATTTTAAATTAGTGGGAGATTGCTGAAAATTTTTCTTATAATTTGAAATTTAAAATTAAAATATATTTTCTTTTATCAATTATATTTTTCTTAAAGATAAAATGCTTTTAAAATTAGTTTCCGTGAAAAACTAAAAGTATCCCACTACTTCCATTCCTATATGTTATGAAGCTATCTTTTTCTTGGTCAATTTCCTTTGTGAACATTGCAAGTATTTAATGATAGGAAGTTTGTTCGATTTTTATTTTCTGTTTCTTAATGTTATTGTTGCAAGTATTTTGTTGCTACACGTTGGTGACTAGTTGCCTCTATATATGTAGCTCCTTGCTAAAAAAAAATGTGAAAATATAACACACAAAGCAATAAAATGAACATAACTCAAATAATAGATATTTTACCTATCTCTTTAAAAAATTCTACTATTATTTAAAATATGTTTTGGGAGTATGGCACATGTGTTAGGAGAAGGTCAAGTGAAGCTTTATATTTTGTATATCATACTCTTACTAGGGTACTTTATAATTTTTTTTTGAAAACCCCTTCATGTGTTTGTTGGATATTCTTTGCATAGTACTACTTATAGAATCTTGGCTGTTAATTTAGAAGTGTCTGAAATTTCTAATGATACTATTATGAAATCTAGAGATGTCACTTTCTTTAAAAATGTTTTTCATTTGAAAAATAAATTGTCTAAATCTGTTTGTGATACTTCTTGTTCTAATTTATCATCTTGTAGTAATGCTAATAAAGACATTGTTTTTGAACCTAAGAGAAGTAAAAGATCTAAAAAGGTTAATGATTTTGGTTTTGAATTTTGATCTTTTCTACTTGAAGATGATCCTAAAATTTATGGTGAGGCCATGAGGTCAACTGATGCATCTTTTTTGAAAAGAAGCTATTAATGATGAAATGAGTTCTCTTAAAACTAATAAAAATTGAATTTATTTTATTCTAATGAAACAAAATCGACAAATGGTTGTCTTTACTTTAACTGGTGGTGCAATATCATGGAAATCTACTAAACAAATTATTATTTCACGTTCTACCATGAAAGCATAAATTATTGCTTTAGATACTGCTATTAGTGAGGCTGTGTGATTTGGCATTGTTGAATAAGCCTATACCTACAATTCCATTGAATTGTGATAGTCAAGTTGCTATATCTAAAGTTACTAGCAAAAATTTTAATGAAAAAAAGAAGACACTTAAGAGTGAGACATAAGTCTATCAGAAATTTGATTTCTCATGGTGTCATTTCTCTTGACTTTGTCAGGTCAGAAAACAATATTGCGGATCTGTTTACAAAAGGGTTGACATGCTAACAAGTACTTGAGTCATCGAGGGGAATGCGACTAGAGCCCATTATTTAGTTACAACAATGGATACCCGTTTTCGTGTGATTGGTGATCCCATGAATGGAGTTCAACGGGTAACAACGAAATTACTTGTTGACTAAAGTACACCAAAATAAAATTTTACGGAGTTGCTCCATTTCTCATTCCTATGACGAGGTGTATTATAAATTGTGACAATATTAAAGTTGAGGTATTTATATATGTGTATTTTTGGTAAAAAAAAAAACATACTTCTTAATGAATCCGATGACAATTATTGTAGAACGAGTCTTTAAGGATTCACCTAGTGAGTGTGGTGGTGGGGCCGCCACTGTGAGATATAGGCTAATCTGGCGTTAGATCTTTGCTTGAACATCGTAGCCTGCCAT
>NC_038254.2:38041132-38042648 GCF_000004515.6 Glycine max | reverse complement strand
ATCATTCCCCCACATAATTTAAAATTTTAAAATATTTTTTTAAAAAATAATTTGTATAGAAACGTAAAAGAAAGAGCATGTGATATTGTATTTTGGTATAAGAAACTTTCCGGGTTTGAGTCTTATAACTAGTGTTCATGAACTTCCACCCGAGAAAAATATAGTGACTTAATTGTCTTGAACTACACCTTCTTTAACCGGACTTTAGGACACAACCCCTACAATATTGGCGTTCATTTAGATTCTAATTAGTGGTAGCACATTACATGGCCTTGCGCATGTATCTTGTTTCGTGAATGTCACTTAGAGATTAGCCCATATCTCACAGTGGCGGTCCCACCACCACACTCACTAGGTGAATCCTTAAAGACTGGTTCTTGACCCCACCCCTACAATAATTATCATAAGATTCATTAAGAGGTATGTTTTTTTTTTTTACCAAAAATATACATATATAAATACCTCAACTTTAATATTGCCACAATTTATAATACACTTCGTCATAGGAATGATAAACGGAGCAACTCCGCAAAATTTTATTTTGGTGTACTTTAGTCAACAAGTAATTTCGTTGTTACTCGTTGAACTCCATTTATAGGATCACCAATCTCACGAAAACGGGTGTCCATTGTTGTAACTAAATAATGGGTTCTAGTCGCATTCCCCTTGACGACTCAAGTACTTGTTGGGGCATCAACCCTTTTGTAAGCGGATCCGCAATATTGTTTTCTGACCTGACAAAGTCAAGAGAAATGATACCATGAGAAATCAAATTTCTGATAAACTTATGAGTCACTCTTAAGTGTCTTCTTTTTTCATTAAAATTTTTGCTAGTAACTTTAGATATAGAAACTTGACTATCACACTTCAATGGAATTGTAGGTATAGGATTATTCAACAATGGCAAATCACATAACAAATTTTTTAGAAACTTATCCTCACTAATAGCAGTATCTAAAGCAATAATTTCTGCTTTCATGGTAGAACGTGAAATAAAAATTTGTTTAGGAAGATCAATGTTGGCAAAGATCTTCTATTTTTTGACATTCTTGGGTCAAGATCAATGTTGGCTGAACTTGAACAAGATAGTTCTTTTATTTGATGTTGCTTCATTTTTTTCTACAAAATAGTTATCCAGAATTAAATTTATAATTTTTTAACTACATCAATCAAAGAATTATAATAAACTAACGATTTCGTTTGTTGAATGTTACAAAATGTGTATAATAAAATAAAATAAAATAAAAGAAGGAAGTTCATTTTACCCTATCTTGAACTTTGCAAAATCAAGATTGTCTAAATTGATATAGACTCTTATAGTTGAAGTTGAGTTGATTGAAACTCATATGAAAAACAATTATTAAAATATAATTGTTAGTAAATTAAAATTATTATAGTAATTGAAATAGAAAAAAATTTATTGTAAGCAAAAAGTATGATATAGACTTAATTGAATTAAAATTATTTATTTATTAAATAATTTGGATTGAAAAGAATACTTAAGATAGTAAAGAAA